>NC_056729.1:1019620422-1019700422 GCF_019279795.1 Protopterus annectens
TGGGTGTGATAAGAGCTGAATAAAGTGGCAATATGACTTCCCTGGACCTGGATGCCATGCACTTACTTATAAGTTGGGTGACATAGAATGATTTTCTTATTTACCTTAGGCACATGTTGGTCAAAGTCCAGATTACTATCTGCATATGTTCCCAGATCCCTGACTACTGGGTAAACTCTTAAGGGTGTTTTATCAATGGAGTAATTAGCCTGGCTAGCAGTTTTTCCAAAAGGCACTATAATGCATTTCTTGGCATTGAGTTTCAATCCATGACTTTGGCAGCAGTCATTTGTGTGTGTTAGACCCTCTTGCAACATGTTTGTTTCATGGGGGGCTCTATATTAGCTCCCAATTTGCTGTCATCTGTGAACTTGGTAAGCCAAATACCCTTGAAATTAGCCCTTACCTCTGTGAAGTAGAGATCACATGGTCATAAAGGATACTAAAAGATAAATTATGAGAATTTTTATTGGCTGAGAATTGCAAAGGATGTAACAAGGTACAGCAGGACCTGTGAATAGTACAATAAGCCTGACAAGTCTGGAGACAAAGCCAAGGCTGCTTTGATGCCTCTGCTTGTTATTGAGGAAGTATTTCAGTGAGTAGCTATGGATATCGTGAGTACCCCTGAGTTCCTTGGGTAAAAGATATATCCTGGTAGTGGTGGATTACACCACTGGGTGCCTAGAACTGGTGGCACTGTCTTCCATTGAAGCAGAAAATGCATCAAATACTTTTCTGAGCAAGATTAGACCCAAGGGAATTCTGATAGAAAGAGGTACCAACTTTATGTCAGGCCTGCTGGCATGTATATGGAAGTACTGTTGAGTAAATTACCTAAAGACTAGCAGTTACCATCCACAGACAAATTCTGTGGACTGCAGACCATGTTGAGGGCATTTGTGGTCTAGTTCAAGAGGGAGTGTGGCAGACATCTGCCCCATCTTCTCTTTGCATGCAGGGAAACATGCAAGGAATCCATAGATTATGAATCCTTTAAGCTACTGCATGGTCACAGGATAAGGAGGTCCTTGTATTTAATTTTTGATGAGTGGAAGGGTGACTGTGATTCCTACAAATAGTCTGTTTTGTGGTTTGACCTAAACCTCAATACTTGGCTTAATGAGCTCATGAGGATGGGCGAGGAGCACCTAGCCTAGGGACAACTGTGGCAGCAAGAGGCCTGTTATGACAGGAAAGACAGTCCCAGAAAGTATTCGGTAGGGCAACAGATGCTGGTACTTATTCCAGTGATATACAACAAGCAGCAAGCAGCCTATGGGGGCCTTTCATTATTGTAAAAAGTGAGTGACATCAGCTACATCATAGAGTTGCCAGGTAGAGAGCCAATGTACAAACTCTACCATTTTAGCATGATAAAGCACTATCATGACAGAGAAGATCTGATATTTAGTATCTTCAGTCAGTCACAGGATGAGCCAGAGGGTAATCTGGAGGTAGAATTAATCGGTGCTGCTCATCCTGCTACCTCTATGCATGGGGTTGCCCTCTCCCCACAACTAATCCCAGCCAGGTTTAAGAAATTCAAGCAACGTTGCAGGAATTTGCAATCTGTTTACTGTTTAGCCAGGGTGTACTCACCTGGTAGATCACCACATATCAGACAAAAAAAAATCAGACTCTAAATAACAAATAGTTCATTATACAACAAAACTTTCAGGACAGCTCCCTTCAACAGTGTTAATTCAAAGTCAGTAGTAGCTGCTATAGTTAAATACTAAACTGAAATAGGTCACAAGACACAAAATCCCAAATAAAATTCAACAGTTAATTATCTAGTTCTCAGAATTTAAAGACACGTATAAAAAAATCTACATTCATAAAAGTAATAAAAAACACAATATAAAATCATTTATACACAAACACATGCACTCACACACACAAAAACACACACACACACACACACACACACATATATATATATATATATATATATATATATATATATATATATATGTACATATATATATATATATATATATATATATATATATATATATATATATATATATATATATATGGGTTCCATACTCTAGATCAAATTTTCACTAATTTGAAATAGTGCATGGAATGCTCACTGCAGTGAAAGTGCACCTAATTGAAAGTGCACTTACGCGAAGTTCAGTACAACAAACGGGTGTTGTACTGAACTTCCATGCAGTACTCACGGACCTTAGGGTTAGGGCACGGGTCATAGTAAGGGGATAGCCGTACGGGCTATCCCCTTACCATGACCCATGCCCTAACCCTAAGGTCCGTGACAACCGCAGCACAGTTAAGGACATAGCAATGTCCTCCACTTTGGTGTGATAGTCACGAACCTTAGGGTTAGGGCATGGGTTAGGGTAAGGGGATAGCTTTACTAACTATCTCCCTACCCTAACCCGTGCCCTAACCCTAAGGTCCATGACTATCGCACCATAGTGGAGGACATAGCTTGTTTTTTTTATGTCCTCCACTGTGCTGCGGTGTTTTTGGTAAAGTGCACTTACGCAAAAGTTCACTTTTGTTAAAGTGATCTTTCACAGAAGTGAGGCATCCTATTACAAGTTCGAAGTAGTGAACTTTCGTTCTTGTAATAGGAATCCACACACACACACACACATATATATATATATATATATATATATATATGTATATATATATATATATATATATATATATATATATATATATATATATATTATATATATATATCTTATATATTCAGATCACTCAAGTTAACTATAAATAATCTAAAATGTTAATAATCGGCTTTTATATTGGCCTCATTTGTTTTTGTTTCAAAACTGTTTTCACACTAACTGTGATGTTTAAACCAGGTACGGAGAAGCCCTGATATTTAGTATCTTCAGTCAGTTACAGGATGAGCCAGAGGGTAATCTGGAGGTAGAATTCATCTGTGATACTCAGTCTGCTAACACTATGTATGGGTGGCCCACTCCACACAACTAATCCCAGCCAGGTTTAGGAAATTCAAGCAGTGTTGCTGGGATTTGCAGTCTGTTTACTGATAAACCAGGGTGTACTTACCTTGTAGATCACCACGTAATCACATGACCCTGTGACCATTTAAACAATTTCTCTACAGAGTGCCTAAAAGAGCTAGACAAACTCTAAAAGAGGAATTTAAAGACATGTTTGTGGGGCAGTAATCCAGGAGTCTACCAGCCCCTGGGCCTCACAAGTGGTGCTGGTGCCAAAGAATGATGTTAGCACCAGACTGTGTGTGGACCCTCACTTATCTGGATGACATTTGCATCTACAACCAGTCCTCGGCAGAACATGTACAACATGTCAGGGAACTTTTAAGCTAATGTGAAGGGCAGGTATTATTATTAAGGCTAACAGGTGTCAGGTGGGTATGGCAGTGATATCTTATCTAGGTCACAAAGTGGGAGGCAGAAACATTAGTTCACAACCTGTCAGGTTTGAGGCTATTCAGGCAGTACTCTCTCACTCATCCTAACAAGAAACAGATGCAAGCATTGTTAGGGACAGTAGTATACCACTAGAAATTCACTATCCAGTATAGTATGACAGCTATTCCCCTTATGGCCTTACCAGAAGAAACAGACTAAGTAAAGCTGAATGGACACCAGCCTGTGAGCAAGCACTTCAAAAGCTCAAGGCGGTATTAGCCAGACCAGACTACAGTCAATAATTCATTGCACAGGCAGATACTGTGAAGTGGGGTCTACACATAGCCAAATTTCCTCAAAGGGAGAAAAGTACCCTATTGTACACTTAAACACATACCTCTCAACTATACAGATTTTTGCAGAATGTCCAGATTTATGCCTCATATTTTATGTCTGTTTCTCATAAAATTGTGGTTTTCTGGCAAATAATTGGCAAATCATTGCAGGTTGAAGTCAGAAAATAATGGCAGACATTTGAATTTCAGACTTCATAGTCTTCAGAAAATTCATGCTAATGAAAGCCTGTTACTCTATCAACTTTCTAAGTTTGTAAGAGCAGTATTTAAAAAGTGTTTCTATTTCTGGGCCTTTGTTTCCCCGTTATTTATTACTTTGTCCAGATTTCTTGCTCTGAGATGTTGAGAGGTATGCATTAAGCAACAAACAGGGAGGGGTCTTATGCAACAACAGAGAAAGAATGTCTGAGCTATATGCCGAATTTACACACACTACAGTGCTTCTTGTATAGCAGAAAATTCACTGTGGTTATGGACAATGATCCTTTAAGAATCTAAAACAGCTTTAAAAAGCAAATTGTACAAAGTAAAGTGCTCAATAGCTTTTAAAGGAGTTCATCAGAGGGATACACCTTTTGGTCACTGTATGTGTACTGCTAAATGTTTTATGGTTTTCAAAGCTGAAAAACACTTCAAACTCATACTTTTTTTCTGTTACTAGTAGTACATACAGCACACAAAGATTCATGCACTTCAAAGACGTTTTATCAGGTCTCTTTGATCATAGATATTTGCTTCCCCTCTCAAGCTTCTCTTCTTCCTCTCTTCAGGTGAATTTCCTGAGATCCATACCTCATACACATTATAAGTGGGTTATGATCCGAGACTGTCAGAGTGTGCAACCATTGCTAACCTGCAATATCCATTAGTAGTCTCACAAATGTCAGGAAACACCATTAATGTAGTTAAACGAGTTGCTTTTATTCATAACAACATGACAGCTCAACATAAATAACATTAAAGCTTCAGTAATCTTATACTCACCTACTACTATTGCCTTAAAATGGCAATGAGTGTATCACACATGTATGGCATATAGAAATACTTAAACAGCTTTTTCACATTATCATCACATCTCCGCCTTATAAGAACTTTTTTTTTAATTAATTGGTGTACTGGAGCACAACCCATGCACCATGCATTCAGAAATCTGCACTGATCCTTCAGAGGTTCATATGTTCATACGTGTATACTAGGCTAATGGCCCTGTAGCCTTTACAAGCCTAGCCCATAGAAGTTCCCTGGCATCATGCCACTCGAAATTAGTTCCCAGTGCCTTTATCAAGTAGAACCAGTGCAGTGATGCCCAGGGTGAACTTTCTATTTCCCTAGGTACATAGTTAATCCATATAAACAACACAGACATTTGAAAACAATCTAGAAATGCATTACCAACAGAATTTGCTGCTCTGTCAAAACTCTGTACGTGATCTGGTATATGGAATTCTCAGCCATTCCTGGTCATTTGAATACTGTCCTAGATGTAACTGGATAGAGTGATATGGAATGATAACCTGCATAAGTAAAACTATGTAATAGCATAGCTAGAGTGGGGCAAGAAGGGCAACTGCCTCAACTGCAAAGTGTTGGGGGCATGATCATCAGATCCTGATCTCTCTTTAATGCAATACCAGTTTTTAAAAGCTGGCATTGCATTTGTGGTCAAATCTGAATGCTGTAGCACACTGTGTGTGGTCTAAACTATAACAATTGTACCAAGTAGCTTGTGACATTTTTTAACTAAAATTTGAGTGCTCTAGCACTCCATGCAGGCTGGGTATAAACTGTAACAACTGTTTGCTACATTTGCAGCAAGTAGTTCGCTACAGTTTAAAAAGAAGATTTAATTAATTAAAACATGAGCGTCATAGCGCTCCATGCAGGCAAGGTATAAACTGTAACAACTGTTTGCTACATTTGCAGCAAGTAGTTTGCTACAGTTTAAAAAGAAGATTTAATTAATTAAAACATGAGTGTCATAGCGCTCCATGCAGGCAAGGTATAAACTGTAACAACTGTTTGCTACATTTGCAGCAAGTAGTTTGCTACAGTTTAAAAAGAAGATTTAATTAATTAAAACATGAGTGTCATAGCGCTCCATGCAGGCAAGGTATAAAGTGTAGCAACTGTTTGCTACATTTATACCAAGCAGGTTTCCACAATTTAAAATAAGACTTTTTTCATTTTTTTTAATAAAATAAGTAGAAGGAGTACTGGGGCAGGGTTCAGAAATGGGACCTGAATGGCTGAGGAAAGAGGTGGGGGAGGGGGTTATTGTGCATCTGGCCACTTGGCTGGTGTGCCAGTAGAAGGAACATCCATTTTTTTTCCTCTTCACTTGTAGAGATAAAGGGGTGGGGTGCTGGTTCATAGTATGGCCCTGCTTCTGAAACTATAAGACAGTCAATAGACAGAACAAAGTCAACAGGATCAGTAACAGAAACAGACACATTTGATTGTATTTACAGCTTATGGTGTGTCAATGCAATTAGTTTTGCTTGTGTGCACATTTAACATGGAAATTCAAATACACAAACATTTTTATTTAACAGATAAGCTACTACACTTGTATTGGATGTTTGTTTGATGTAGTATTTTTGTCAGTACAGGATGAGCTTCCTTGGGCATCAGTGTAGTTACTCTCAGCTCAAACTAGCTTTACTGGTTCTCTCTCTAGAACACTGCATTTGCATTAACAGGAACCAGATTAGATCAGATTAGATTTCATCTAATCATATTACCCACGTTTGTTTGCAACATGTAAGATCAAAGTTCAGTATTTTTTTGTACTGCAACACCTTTTATGTCACAGTTTTTCTTCTTCTGTAACTCTATATGCATTATATCCCTAAATGTGAACAAATACCTATTCATACCTTATGTCCCCTTCCTCTCCCTTCTTCATTCACTTCCTTACTTATATCAGTTTCTTTCCCCATAGCTTTATCTCAAAATATACCATAAACCTGCTTTTCTCCCACTTCATATTCACAATTCATGTTTGTATTACATTAACTCACCTTTCATTTCTCTATAAACTGGTTAAACTTTCTCTAACTACTAAATCATTGTCATACAACTTGCATCTATTCTTACTAATGTTTTCATATTATGTCAAATTTGGTATAATTATTTAAACTGTATTTATTTTTGTTTTATTTTTAAAGACTATAAAAAATATATTTTTTAAATGTTGTGTAATACTTTGGAGTTTTTCTCCCCAGGCATCCTCTGAAAACGGGCTCCTACCAGTTGGACTTTTCTGGTCATCAAATGTCAGTTACATAAATAAATTAGCAGGCAGCTTACCTGGTTAATAGATTAGTAGTTAAGTAGTAGATATACAGAATGATGGTGGTCATAAAAACTTTTGGACAAAGCTTTGGCTTTTTAATACATTTTTTGACTGCATAGCATGGGATTCATTTAAACTCAACTGTGGATTATAAAATCACCATTATCAGTCATAGCTCCAAAAATCTCAAGAGAATCAGGAACAAATCCCAAAATAATTAGGGGGCATCAGGGATACTTTTAAATTATTAGTACTATTACCTTGAGACATTGACAGAATAAAAACATGAACTGATGCACATTTCCTGAAGTAAAAGAAGTCTATAACTCTAATTATTGTCATTGTTTATTAATTCAGCATCTTTTCTCCAAAAGTTACTAGCTTTAGGATGGATTAAAAGGACAGTGCTAAAATTTGAATAAAAATCAGGGATGTCCCTGAAAATCAGGGAATCTGAGAGGTACGATGTTGGTTTCTACATGTCTTCCTAGCATTAGCCATGAAAGGCTTACTCAGTATGCCATGTTCTCTCAGCTTCATGTTCTATTTTGTGGATAGTGAGGACTTGGCCTAGTTTGAATAAAATCTTAGCAGCTAACTGTTGGAACTCACTTGACATAAACTATGTACCATTGTCAGTAACTAGTTTACTAGGTAGACCATACCTTGAGAATATTGTTTTGAATATGGCTATTATTTCTTGGGTATTTATACCTGACACAGGGATTATTTCTTTGTCACACAAGTAACAGTCTAACAGTATGAGGTACTTTTATTTATAAACCTCCATAAACCAGTAGTTATCTTTTGCTACGGACTAGCACTTGTGTCTGCATTGTTTTATGCACAATGCAGAATTGGCACTTGGACACCAGGTTTATATCTTGGTTGCCACCATACTGAAATTTTGACTCTTTCTCTGCATTTGGTGGTGAGATGCGCATGACCTTTGTGTATTTGGCATAGTACTTCCACTCAAAGAGATAAGGATACTGCAGTTCTGTCTTAATGCAACAAGCCTTCCAGTTGAGATAACTTCACACTGACTGTATAACTACTTATGCATAAGCTATTCAGTTTGTGTCCAAGAAGCTGGCTATCCATTTTACACATGTTAGAAAATGACATGTAATTCTCTGCTATTTTCAGTAGCTTGTTTAAGCGTGTCTAGTTTGTTAGTAGTTACTTGTATAGTCATCACTGTACTTCAGCGGTAGTGCAGCAGTAACATTGTTGCCTCACAGCAAGAGGTTCTCCCGTTCAATTCTCGGCTGGAGTGTGGGGACTGCCTTCTGTGTGAAGTCTGCATGTCCTCCCCACGGTTGGGTGGGCGTTCAAAAGACATGCATAAATGGGCGTGCCTTCGTTGATGGTTGAACGTTGAGCTGGCACCTCGACGTTCGTGAAAATCTACTGCCAATCATTAGCGGGCCGGAGTTCCGCCGTGGCGACCCCTCACCGGGAAAAGCCGAAAGACAACAACAACTTGTATAGTCATCACTACTGTGTGCCTATAGACAGCAACATTGTCATCGATATTAGAAATCGTCAATTACATGCAGGATTCCTGAATGACATATCTGCAATAACTAGTTGTTTTCCACACACGTGGATTGTACTGGCATTAAGCCTTCATAATTTCATTAGCAAGCTTTGGTACCGAAGTGGCACTTTAACTAGGTTAAATATTACATACATGCATACATACAAATATTTCAAGTACGGGCATTAATGCCATAAGAGCTAGCCAATATACCAAAACACTTGTTCCCATAATACGTGTCCAGGCTGTTCTTAAAAATATTTAAACTAGTACTTGCTTTAATGTAATTTGGTAGTTGGTTCCATGCATCAGCTACTCTGTCAGTGAACCAGTTATTACACTTCTCATTCCTATAGAATCTCCTACATAGGTTGTCTGATGCTTCTCTAGTACTTTTTGATAACCCCAAACATTCCCAGAGGTAGTTGACTCTAAATGCACTATATACTTGAATAAGATCTCCTATTAGATATCTGTAAGAAACATTGTGCAAGTTCACATATTTTAGTTTTTCATAATAACTTCAATTTTCACATCCATGGATGCCCGTGGTATATTTCCACTGTACTCTTTCCAGTTTACTCATGCTTGTTTTCTTATAGGGTTTCCATATTGTTATTCCATACTCAAGTTTGGGTCTAATGTAACTAACAAACAATGACTTCATCATTTTTGATTTCCTAGACTTTATAAATCTTTTTATAGAACCTATAGTTCTATAGCTATCATTAATCAATTGGTTGATATGATTAGAAAAACTCATAACTGAATCTACCCATATACCCAGGTCCTTAAATGAGTCTAGTTTCAATCACTGTGTGCTGTATTAAATATTCACCTTTCAATTTATGTCTCTCAAATGTCATATACTCAGTTTTTGTTTTTTTTATCATCATATTATTCTCCTGTGCCCAAATAGTCAATTTTGTCTAGTTATTTTGCAGTATGTGTAACATATGTAATCAGTTTACCCAATTTCAGATCATCTGCATATAGACTGTAGAACACCTCAGATGAAAAAGTTAGGTCTGAAAGTATTGATAAGTGGACTTAATAGTTTGTGATCGGTCTGAAGCTGGAAACACTTAGGCATTTGTAAGTATCTGGAGAAAGTTTCACAGCCCCCCCTCCCCACACACACACACACAAACGCATCCAATGCACTTCTGTTTGATTTGCAAAGCATCAGTTAACATTCTAAAGCAACAGGCAACAGGACTTTGCATGTGTTTATTCATTTGGGGCAATGTTGCACCTAGGTCATAGCTAAGATCAATTTATTAACATCACAGTATATTAGCATTGGACCTATTGTCATAATTTTTTTTTTTTTACTCTGCTGAATGCTTTAGCTTGAGCATATCCTGATCGATGCCCAGACTGCATTCTTTTAATAAATATGTTAATAGCAAAGCACAAGTACCTGCTCTGAATCCACTACCATTTATTTTGTGGTCAAAGTACTAAATCTCTGTTTTGCTAAGGTAGCATTTGTCTTGGTTTAGCTCTAAACCCGAATGTGTAATACTCTGCAGCAGAGCCTCTAAGCTTGAATTGTGTGTTTCTATCTGGATGGAAAACCAGGATGTCATCCATAACAACAACAATAACACCATCTAGCCTTTTGAGTATGAGTCATTTTTCACTGAAAGATTTCAGGCACTGAGGTTATATCAAATGGCTGCCATTTAAAACAGAAGACCTTTCCTATAATGGTAATGAAAGTTTTCAGTTTTTGATTTCTAGCAGTAAAATACTTTTACATTAAGATGTTTTAGTGCTATTTCTTCTTGTTTAGGTAGAATGAGTTTTTCACACACAAACTGCATTATAGAAACTTTTTTAAATCAGCTTATTGGAAACAGTCACTATCCAATTTAAAGCTGATCATTCTTTTTAATCACTGTGGACCATGCAAATACACCACTCATTTGGTTCAGTTATGCTTTCAATTACATCAAAGGCTTTGCATTCAATTAAATTCATAGGTTCTTAGGGGTTTACTAGGCTAATGACCACAAGGGCCTTTTTAAGACTTGCCATGCATCCCAAATTTCTGACAAGTTCTGGTACACTTGATAGGTGTAAGCAGGAGCTTTGGAGGTGAACATTTACAAGGAGGGTCCTGGAAGATGAACCATTTACAGGCTGCCTGATTCCATTAAAGACATATGTGCTAAAGCAGGGATGGATTTCCTGTTCCCCATCCAATTGTCCAAGTTACAGTTAAATTGGGTTAGGGAGGAACTCTGCTTCACATAGATGAGGAGCCTGTTCCAGAGAATGGGTAGTCTCTGGGATACATACCTGTCTCTCCGCCAGGTCTTATTTATATCACAGGCAAAGTTTAAGTCTATAAAATGGATAATTCTGATGCTGTTTGTTTTGTAGATATGCAGGAAGTCCATCAGAGTGAGGTCTGACAGTGCCTTGCATGCCAGGCATAGATCTCCCCTCAACAGTCTGTAGGAGACAGAATACGCTGGGCTTTGGGGTGGTCTGCAGAAGATATGTTACTTACACCTTGTATTCTTTTAGTGAAAAACCTCTGTGGATGGTCCAATTGTTGGATATACTAGGTTAGGTACATACCAAAGGGGGCACTCAGTGATAGGTCTGATGAATGCTGAATACAGTGGAACAATGAATTCCTTGGACCTAGATGCCATACCTTGGTTTATAAGTTGCACAACATAAAATGATTTCCTCAGTACTGTAGACACATGATGGTGAAAGGCCAAATTACTGTCTATATGTGTCCCCAAGTCCCTGACAACTGGGCCACCTCTTAGGGGTGTGTTGTCAATATGATAGTTACCATGGGTGGAAGACTTTCTGAAGGATACTATTTTGCATTTCATGACACTTGGATTTAGTCTGTGGCTCTGATACCACTTGTTTGTCTGCGTCAGTCCTTCCTGGAAAACATTTGTGTCACTGGATGATTCAATGGCAGCTCCTAATTTGCAGTCATCTGCAAATTTAGTCAGCCAGCGGCATTGACATTGGCCTTGACTTCAGAGAAGGTAATGCCAAAAAGGAGCAGTCACAGAGCTAATCCCTGAGGGACTTCATTTGTGACTGACCCTTTTTTTAGAGCTGCACTTCCCAGTTCTAACTTCCTGGGTCCTGTCTGTGAGTCAGCTGGCTATCCGCTGTGTGACATAAGCGTTTGTACCTAACCTCTTAAGTTTATCAACACTGCCCGAGTGAGGTATTGTGTCAAATGTATTGGCCAGGCCAAGGTAGGCCGTGTGAACTATTTTGCCTTCATCCATTGCTTTGGTGACCTTCTCAAAGAAGTCCATCAGACTTAGTAGACATGACCTGGCCTTGATGAAACCAAATTGGGTTGGGTCCAGTGACCGGAGGCTTCCTATGTCATTATTGATTGTTTCCATGATAATTCTTTCCATGACTTTACATATGAGACTAGTGAGACTTATGGGTCTGTAGTTTCCAGGGAGTGTAAATGACCCACCTTTGTGCAGCGGGATGACTGTTGCTGTTCTCCATTCATGAAGCAGGAAGCTTGTTTGGAGACTACAATTAAATAGCAATTCCAGATGGCCTGATATGTCATGTTTCATGCTATTTAGAAAGCATTGAGGGATAGTGTCTGAGCCCATTACTGCATTGTTCTTTGCCTAAGAGAGAGCATTAAGGACCTGTTCCCTAATGATAGCAGGGGGGATTATATTTGATATTAATGTGTCTACAGTACTGAGGAAATCATTCTATGTTGTTCTTTTTCTGAGGGAAAGTTGAGGGGAAAGACAGGTAAAGTTGGAGCTGAATTTTTCGGCCGGTAGGTTTGCTATATCTTCTGGCTCACTATAGGTGGCTCCATTAACAATGAGCTTTGCACACAATTGTGTATTGCTTTTGAGGTTGTGGATATTGCTAAAGAATGATTTGTGGCTGTCCTTGGCATGGGGGCAAACGTTATCTCTAATTTGGTGTTGGTAAACTTTATTTCTCCTCTGAGTTGTTTGTTTAGTTTGATGAGAGTGCTTTTATCCTTCTGGGTGCTGCACCTCCTAATTTTTGCCATGATTTTCTTCCTTCTATTATACAACCTATTGATGTTGTGATTCTACCAGGGTGGCTTTTTTTTTGAGTTAGTTATGTACTTCTTCCTGGTTGGTATAGGTGTCTCTATACAGCTATTAACATGCTTGTATATGGTTTCCATGAACAGTTCTGCATAGGCAGCAGTGTTCTCAGGGTTTATGGGGCTTGAAATTTTCTCAGGTTATCACTTAATAGTAGGAAGTTAGTTTTAAAGTAGTTCCTGAGTATTCCTGGGTTAGCTAGGGATCCAGGTTTTATTTTTACTTCAAAGGAGGCCATTTGTGGTCTGACCTTACCAGAGAAAACATTACACTAGGGGGTGTGCAGAACTCTCCCATATTAGTGAGGACTAGATCCAGTATGATTGCAACCCTGGTTGGTGTATTGACAACCTGGTCCAGGGAGCTTGTGCTTACAAAATCCAGAAATCTCTGTGGCTGTACATTTGGTATCATATGTGATTCTCAGTTAATAGTGAGGTAATTAAAGTTGTACATGAATATGGTATTGGGTTGGATGGTGAGTGTCTCCAAAATGTTTAAATACATAGTACAGGTTTCCTGGGTTATACAGGATGAAGCTTGCAAGGAAGTGGTATTGGATTTTGCCTATGTTGTTTTGAATGTTAAGAGACTCAAGTGCATTCTCCTGTTTGACTAGCCTTGAGGTATATTTATTTTTTATGTAAATTGAGACACCTCCACCTTTAGTCCCTGTCTGTGTAGTAGCTGGTCTAAATGTGTGAAAGGCATTTTAACCTTGCATTGCTGGTGTGCTCTCCGTGGCTTTAAACCATATCTCAGTGACTGCACAGACATTAGTATTCTCTAGGGTGAAGAGATCTTCTAGGGAGTGGAGTTTTTTTAGACTCCTAACATTGAGCAGTAACAGCTTTAGATTTTCTTGGTTTTGATTTGCTATGTCAGACATAATTTCAGTTTGGCATTACCTAAAAAAATCTCAGTGGGTAATGACTATACTTTAGCTAATATTCAAATGCCTAGAGGGGATAGATGCAGACTGTGACAAAGGGAGATACTGCCAGCCCAGCCATCTAGAATTTTGTAAATAATTATATGTCATTTGTGACTATCAACATAATTCATATAAGATGTTTGTGTTACAACTGTATTAGAACTGTATGTAATATGTATAATCAAACTACGTTTGTACAGACGTGTGTTGAAAAAATATTTTATAAAGTGCTTGTGCTTAAAATGTAACCACAGTGTGCCCTACTGGACTAGAACAGAAATGTACATGCACTATTATAACTGTTTAAATGTATATATTTTAACAGTGGAAACTGGAATACAGGAGGCTAACTTCAGAAAAATATCTGAAATTAAATGACTTTATGGCAGCTACAGACAGAATGTCTATACTAGGGAGTTTTCTGTATTGTCTTTAAAGTGAAATAATTACTAGTCTTGAAATGTGAAGGGATGTAATTTTTTTATGACTTCCAGCATTTAGCAAAGATCTGAGGTCTATGCATTTTCACAGGTAGATGCTAAATACTGCTAGCTTCCAGCAGTAAGGGGTTCACCTGGCATAGAGTCAGATGACAAGAAATTATGTCATTCTGCAAGCTATCCCAGCAGTAATATTTGAGATATTAATTTGAGAAATCTCTGAGAGAGACACAGCATTCTGTATTCTGTCTTGGACCTGACAGCAACAACTAGAAGACCCATTCACCACACATCTGCCTTGCTCTTATGTAAGCTAACTATGGTATAGTAATTCAGTCAGGAATATAGTGAAGCATAGTTTAGATGTTTTTCTTTATTTATTTGAGACTGTCTTGCAATGTCGGTTTAAATATTTCCTGTGGTTTTGAAATCTGATGTCACTGTGAATATATACTGAGTATTTTCTTATTCTTTTATTATTTATTATTAAATATATTTAAAATTTTCATTGTGGCTGACCTGTGTAGAGATATTTAAGTTCTGAGAGTACTTGCATATTTATTTGTTGACACTGTGTAGGCCACTCCTAATAGCCTTGCTCTTGGTCAAACTTCCATTTGTATTAATAGTAACATTACACAGTAAGATTGGACACCCTTTGTTAAGGGCCTTAAAATAGCTGATAAGGAGATGGCTGGTGGCAGTGAAAACTACCTTATAGTCTGGGCAAAAAGCTGTTATAGTAAGTAAACCTGTGCCAGCCTTTCCCAGGTGTATGTGCATGTGTGTATAAATCAAACCTCAGAGTGTGTGTGTCAGCTACTTGGGCAGGGACATGAAGCACTGGCTGGACAGAGAAGGTGCTGGAGGTGTTGGCTTGGCTACTCACCTGAGATCTCATTCCCTATAGCTGTGCCAGTGGAGAGTCTTACTGGGGATCTAGAGAAAGAGGGAGAAACCAGCCCCAGACTGACTGTGGTCTCTGTGTGCTCTTAACTCATTACATCTGAGTGATGCCTCCAGGTACATCTGCAGTTAACTCCTACTGATGCCTCTAAGTGTCAAATATTGCTTGTTCAAATTTGCATCAATAATTCCAAAACCATGCTATGTACAAGGGTTTAAAATATTTCATCTTAAAGCTTACACCGTTGTAAACTCAACTGCATTAATATTTGACCTCTGTCTAGTGCAGCAAAATAAATATTAACTTTTGTTTTTATGATATTAATTTATATAGATATAATTTTCACATTTTTCTAAATATCTCAATAACCAAGTATGTGTATAACTTGAGTGATTGCTGAGATATTTAAGTTCTTTGCAAAATATTAAAAATGTAATAGTTACTCCCCAGGATTCAATTAACTAATTTTTCTGTGCAGGAACAGTGTAGCCACTCCTGCACGGAATATGGCCTCCGAGCGATCCAGTAAACAACTGTTTTGATATGCACGAGCCTGCCTACACTATTCCTGCAATGACACCATTGCATAATGCTAATTATCTCATTTGCTGGTGAAAACTATGCAAATGAGGTGAATTAGGGATTCAGCAAGCAGGCGGGCATCTGTGCAAGAATAGTGTTAGTTGCAGAAAGGTATTCGGCTACTAGTCGAATACATTTCTGCAAAAATTAAAACAGAAGCATGACAGCTCAAATAAAAGCATGTATTATACTATTTAGGCATGCCAATGGCCAAATATGTGGCCATTGGCATGGAAAAGTGCTTCATTTTTATAAAAATAAAAGTTATTTTTTTTGGCTGATTTCAGCCGTTTAAGCATAGGGCAGCGGCACACAAACGGGATTGTGCCAAAAATACAAAAAAAGTGAAAATTCAATTTTAAAGGAAATCTGCATTTTGCCATTATAGTCTATGGCATGCAGAATCAAAACAATGGCAGGGAACAGTGGTTGTTAAGGGGAAATGCTCTGTGGTAGTGCAGTACCTATGGACTAAGGCAGTAGGTATGCAAATGAGGGGAAATTTACTGAATCACAAAAAGAATTTAAGTACCAAACTGCACCTAACTGTGTAGGTGCTATAAGGCAGTGGTGTAAGCAGGAGGAGCAGCAGACATGAAAAGGGGGTGTGTCATGTTTAGTGTAAGCACATTGGAGATCAAAGGCTACCAGATAAACTTAGCTAAGCATAGCTAAACAAGAGTGTGTGCCTGATGCTGTATTGACTTATTCCATGAAAGGAAGAGTGTGTTCGCATCCAGGGAGGGCCATTTCTTCATGTTTACATTAGCTAAATGGCTTTGCATGGTGCAAACCCAGTCTAAAATATTAAAAAAAAAAAAACTAAAATAGCAGGACTGTTTACATTTGGACACCGGGTTTGCGCGGCTCGCCTCAAGGCATAAAAGGGGCAGAAATGGCAAGGAAAAAAGGATAAAAGGAAAATAGATGAATAAAAGGCAATCAAGAACAAATTACCATCATAGTTAGCTAATTATACAGGCAGCATCTGCACCACAACAGTATAAACTATGCAAACACCTTACAGTCTGGTTTTCCCCACAAACTCTGCACCATTGGTGTACACATGCAGGGGAATTTTAACTGGAAAAATGTTAGGGGCTTCCATTGCTTTGATCCATCAGTATGTGATAGAGGATGAGGGCAGTGAGGAAGATAATGCTGACAACTGCCACAGACCAAGGAGGAGGACAAGAATGTTCAGACCCAGGGTAACTTACCAGGGGTTACATGATCTGGAGATAGTAGAGTGCTACAGGGTGGACAGAGACATACTTCAGCAAATCACAAAGCTATGCCAGCCTCAACTCAGACCTGGAGTCAACAGAAGGGAACCCATCCCAGTGGATACCAAGGTATATGTAGCCTTAAGAATTCTTACTACAGGTACTTTCCAAAGACCTACTTGGGGGTCTCACAGCTATCTGCATCCAGGGTACTCCACCAGTTCCTGGATGCCATGCTACCACATGCCGGTGAGCACATTTACTTTCCCAACACCCATGAGGAGAGGACCAGCAATATGCGTCTCTTCCACAATGTAGCAGAATACCCAGAAGTACTGGGTGCGAAAGACTACACGCACATCCACATCAAAGCACCACCCGGTGAACAGGGTAGGGTCTACATAAACCGCAAAGGATTCTCCTCCATCAACTACCAGGTCATGTGCAATGCCCAGGGCATTATCATGAATGTGTGCACTGGCAGCCCGGGAAGCTATCACTACTCCCACATCTAATATTTGTCACAGCTGTACCAGGCATTTCCCAGTGGGGGCATCCTGTATAGCCATCTGGTTGGGGATGCTGGTTATGCACTGGAGCCATGGATGATGACACCCATCAGAAATGCACACACACCCCCACAAGAATGCCATAATGAAGCACATGTACAAACCAGGATCATTACAGAGCATGTGTTTGGGATGCTCAAGTCATGGTTCTGCTGCCTTAATATATCTGCTGGAGCTTTGTAGTACTCTCCAGCACAGCCCACCACCATTGCCCAGGTCCCCACAGGCACAGTGGGACTCAGATGAGAAGACCCCTGAGCCTGCTCCTGTAGGCAGACGGAGGTGTGTCCAGTATGTTCAGGCCTTGGCAAAGAAGCAATGCATACCACACACACTGACACTGTAGGGGCCCCAGAGACTGACACCTCTCTAACAGTGTACTCTATGTATCCAACATAGCTGGCCCTCAAGCACCATCCTCACAACTGCCACAGGCACAAGGTAAGTCAGTCTTCTTAACAATAAATTATTGGATTAGTATGTTTTGCTAGAATATCTATGGTAATGCTGCATGCATGCAAGTGAATGGAGTGGCCTACTGGGATAGGAGCAGACAACTGACAGCTATGTAAGACACCAGGAAATGTCTGCCAAAAACCAGCCTTGACACACTATGCAGTAGTACCTAAGATGGCAAATCCCACTGCAGTATATGTGTGGGGACAACTAACTGGTGGGGTCATAGGTCACAGTCATGGATGTCAGTCTGGGGGTCCCATACCCACCTGTCACACCCACACAGCAAGTCAGCTGTAGAAAACAAGAGAGAAATGTCTGGTAAAGGCACACATATGGCAGCAATGTTGAATCACACACAGACTCACACAGTGATAGCACAGCAGGACTCGCAGTTGCAGTAAGGCTATAAAGGGTAAGAAGTCTGAAACTCAAATGTATGCCATTACAGTCTGACCTGTGCTCTTTACTGATATGCCTCTAGTCCTCAAGACAAGCACAATAGTATGGTAAATGGAACCAAAATGTAAAACAAATATCAGCACAGTCTGTTGAAATGTGTACAGTTGATAGGTGTGCCCCCACCATATACCCACAGAAATACAGTAACACGTATGTTTGCAGGGAAATAGCAGCATAACACACATTGGCAGGGCTGTACCAATACACATGAAAACATGTTGCCTGTCCACAATATGCAGGGGTCAATGAGCTATGTGTTGGTTAATACTGTCAGGATCTGGCCAGCATGTTCTCCTGGCAGTCATCTGGTAGTGCCCTAGGTACAGTGCGGTCTTTGACAGGGCCATGTGCAGATAACTGCAGTGCCAACTATTATGCATGTCAGTGACACCCACTGCTCTGCCACTGACATACCTGGAAGTCACAGTACTATGTGGAATATACTACACATATACTGGACATGTTGAAGGATGTATAGCCAAGGTGCTAAGGCTTTTGTGAATATAAATGCTTTTTGGTACTGTTGCCAGCAGTTATTTTCAATAATCCTTTTTTCTTATGTTTACTTTTACATATAATGGACATGCCTGCACAGTAGAATGCACTCTGTATCCACACCCATAACTTCCAACCTCTGACAGCAAGGTGTCTGGACAAGGGTAGAAATAAAAGTTGAACAAAGGCACAATGATAGGCATTTGTTGTAAATATCACCCTTACATACTGAGAAAGTTGGTAGGGTGAGGAGTTTGCAGTAGCGGGAATTGTCTGAAGGTTATGTAGTCTGAAACAGTTATGTCTCTCATTGTTCTGTAACATCACTCTTCAATTATATGTAACTAACTTGCCATAAAAACACAAGTTTATGTAGACAGGATGAAACCTCTAGGCAAACACCTGGACAACCTGCCAAAAAATGTACAAGTAAGAGGTATGACCACACAAGGATATGACATCTCAGGTTAGAAAGATACCACACAAGCAGGAGATCTCCAGCCTGTATATCACCAAGTTGCTGGACTGTTTACACAGCATGTCATCTCTCAACTGGCTGTAGCCACACCTCACAAATGGCCTTGTTGGGCAAGAATGTACATAGCTGCCCTCATAATATTGGTCTATGCATCATACAACTAGTATTCTTCTGGTAAATGGTAATGACACAATACATTGAAGTGTCAGACTACAGATATGTCAGAAAATGTCTGCTAAACAAACCCAGTATGCTGAGCAAAGTCCTGTGTACTCCTGAGAGGTATGGCTATTACACACAAAACCCTGGACTGAAGTGCACCTATCTCTGGAATGGAGTCCCACTCTAACTCTAGAAGATCACAATGGGCATGCTCCTACACTTTGAGAATTACAGAACATGTTAGAACACACATCGGACTATATGACTGTATTATATATATATATATATATATATATATATATATATATATATATATATATATATATATATATATGTGCATGCAGACAGCTATATACACTTTAACTGTCCCCACACATACACATCAGACAGGATTACCCTCAGCTAGCGATAGGTGGCCCATATGTGATATATCTGCATCTGTTGCATGAGATACACAGACATATATATGGGCAACAGATAACATATGTCAAGCATACACACACATAGATGTGGGGAAGTGAGAGACAGACAGTGAGAGAGAGAGAGAGAGAGAGAGACAGGGTGATGCAGACAGAGTGAGTCACACACACGGATACCCTGAATGGCATACGGTAATGTCCTGCTGTGGACAGTGGCATACCAGTTGCAAACAGTTGCACGTGCCAGCATAAAAGGTGAGCCCCCTTGTGTAATAGTACTGAGGTTGGGTTTATAACCTGCCTATGTGTGCGTTTGTGTCCGTAGGTCTAAGTATTAGGAGGCTGTTCCCACTCAGTACACTTCACATTGCCCTACTTCACAAGATCTGCTAGTGTCATTCACCTTAGAAGTACCATTGGACACCTATTACCCCTATATGCTCTGTAGCATGTGTGATAACTGCATAATACTATAGGACAAATAACTAGATATGTAGGGGCTGTATTCTCAATACTGGCAACTGTGTGTGTGTGTGTGTGTGTGTGTGTGTGTGTGTGTGTGTGTGTGTGTGTGTGTGTGTGTGTGTGTGTGTGTGTGTGTGTGTGTGTGTGTGTGTGTGTGTGAGAGAGAGAGAATTGTGTGTGCAAGAGTGAGAGAGTGTGTGTTTGCTTGTTTGTAGGTGAAACAGTTTTAGGTCATTCCCACCCACAACACTTCCCAGTGCCCTACTTTATCAGTCCTGCTGATGTCATTTCCCTTGTCAACACTTTTGGCCAGTTGTCAGCCCAGTAAGCTTCACAGCATGTGCAGTAACTGTGTAACACTATAGTACAAATCTCTAGATAGGCAGGGGTTCCATTCTAGATCCGGCACATGTGTGTGGATGTATAAGTGTGTGTGTAAGTGTGTGTGTTTGTAAGAAGAAGTATTCTGATAAGTGTCCCACCCAGTGCCCCACTTTATCAGTCCTGCTGATGTCATTTCCCTTATCAGCACCTTTGGCAAGGTGTCAACCCAGTAAGCTCTGTAGCGCATGTGATAACTGCGTAACACTATAGTACACATCACTAGATAGGCAGGGGTTCTAATCTCAATACTGACAAGTAAGTGTGTGTGTGTTTGGGTTGAGAATCATATCGTCTGTGGGTTATACCATTTTGAGTTGTGTACCACCTTGTACACTTCCCATCACCCTACTTTACAAAGCCTGCAGATGTCATGTGTGTGTGTGTGTGTGTGTGTGTGTGTGTGTGTGTGTGTGTGTGTGTGTGTGTGTGTGTGTGTGTGTGTGTGTGTGTGTGTGTGTGTGTGTGTGTGTGTGTGTGTGTGTGTGTGTGTGTGTGTGTGTGTGTGTGTGTGTGTGTGTGTGTGTTGGGTTGAGAATCATATCATGTGTGGGTTATACTATTTTGAGTTGTGCACCAATCTGTACACTTCCATCAGCCTGCTTTACAATGCCTGCTGATGTCATTCAAGTACCTTGGGACAAGATAAATTCATATAAGCTCTGTCAGGCATCTGATAGATGTGTAATACTGTAGTCTAAATAACTAGATAGGTAAGGGTTCTAATCTCAATAAGGATTTTAATCTCAATACTGGCAACTGCGTGTGTGTGTGTGTGTGTGTGTGTGTGTGTGTGTGTGTGTGTGTGTGTGTGTGTGTGTGTGTGTGTGTGTGTGTGTGTGTGTGTGTGTGTGTGTGTGTGTGTGTGTGTGTGTGTGTGTGTGTGCGTGTGTGTGCGTGTGTTTATGTTTGGGTGAGAATCATATCCTGTGTGGATTATATGATTTTGATGTGTGTACTATCCACGCCTGTTTACCACCTCCTGATGCCATTACTTTATGTAGTGTGTTAATGGCATCTGCCTTACATGCAGCATGTTAAACCACTGTACAGACCATTCCAGTCGTCTGTACAAATGTCTATGTAATATCTGGATGTTTGTAACCCATACGTGGTCTGTGTTCCCTAACAATGGCCATGTATGTGATATTGTTGCCAAATAGGTCAAAGTTAGTGTGCTGACACACATGCCAGCATCAGATGTCATACCTGACTAAAACATCAGGCTGATACAATGTCTGTTACCTTATCACTTGCCCAGGCTTGAAGGAGCAATAGATGAGCCCAGTTGCTATTTCTGGTGGGTTATCTCACCATCCATGAAGGCATTCACAATATTACATGTTGTAAGAGGTAGTGGCTTATGACCCATGCATATAATCTATGTAGGGCATGTCATGTGTATGTAGCACTATAGTACATTAAAGTGGATATGTAGGTTAATGAATCTGTCCATTGCCAACTGTGTCTGTGTTACTATATGCATATCCCCTATGTCAGTCTTTACTGTGTTTATACAAAGGATATACCATTTTGTCTCCCTTTTCCACCCTGTGAACTCAGAAATATGTACCACAAACCTGTCATACACAGTACCATGCATGCCCTCACCAACTGTGTCAGCATCGAGTGCGTGGGAAAGAAATGGCAGGGGGCAACAGGTGCTGACACATGAATCTGTTGTGGTTAATCTAATGGCTAAGCTGGTGAGGGACCTACTGACAGTACTCCAGTAACCTGTTCCATATGTATGAGCCTGTGGTACTACACAACACTTAGGTGACATGTCTGAAGGCTATCTGTTTGTAACAATGGGTATTTACAACAGGTCACACTGTCTGACAACAGTGCCCATCACACAGTGTTGCATGCATACACACCTGGTAAACATACATATAAAGCTGTACATTGGATATGAAATGGTCAGTATATTTCCACTCTGCCATACTCCACATTGGTAATGTCTGCAGGGCCACAGCCTGCAGACACACAGACACCTGGAACACAAACAAAATACAGCATGTCAGATTACATTCAGTCAGTGGTACTAACTGCAATAATGCATAATGGCTAATAAGGTACATACACCTTTATGTGTACCCATAATAAATGCAAACAGACAGCACCATACACAGTATTACATAGCTACACTGTACTATATTCACCCTGAGCATCAGACCCATATAGTCTGTCCCTGCATCAATGGTATGGATGACAGAGATGTAACACAGGTATCATCATATGCACAGGGTGTGGTGTGGGTTTGCCAGAGGTTTGGGCTGGGCCATACATTTGACATCTATGTGTGTGTGTGTGTGTGTGTGTGTGTGTGTGTGTGTGTGTGTGTGTGTGTGTGTGTGTTTGGACGAGAATTCTATAGATGGGCTATGCAGATGTGCTGTGTGTGTCTGGAGGTGATCTGCCTGTGATACAGATGTGTGTGTGTAAGTATGCACATAATCACGCCATGTGGCTGCCCTACACAGGGGTATGTTGGACAGCTGTGGACTGTACATGGCATGGTGTCCAGTTCACCATCTTCGGCCACGGACACTTGAACTGGACCTGCCAGGATCTCATTGGCACCACCAGGCCCAAGACTAGATGCAGTTCTGCTTCCTGATGGTGTCTGCTGTCTGCTGGATTCGTGTCCCTGATGGGACTGTCCAGGACCATGTGCCCATGGCCTGCTCCATTGTGATGTGGACAGCAACCCACCATCGGTAGTGCTGATGTCAATGCCACTACAGGAGTGTGAAGGTGCATGGCCCTGTGGACTCTCAGCTGATGTTGGTGCTGACCTACGTCCATATGGCCTACGCCCATCTCCCACCACATGCTTTAGCACAGACATGCCACAGTTGAGGATTGCCAAGATCTCACACCACCATCTATTCATGACCTCAGTATTTTGGTGTGTGGCCTCAACAAGGTCATGTATGTCACCACATAAATCAAGAAGAGCTGCATCCACCACCCTGAGTATTTGTCTGGTGTTGCATTCACTACATGCCTGTCCATCCATGACAGCCCAAAACATGTGCCTGGTGATGCCTGCTGTGGCACTTGCAACAGCGGCTTGGCAAGCAGTAGTCCTCCTGCGAGCACCCCTGTCCATCCGCCTGTGTGGGACCTCACCTGCACTCTGCCTATGGACAGTGTCTACACTCACACCTGCCATAGTAACCACACTAGCCTGTTCCATGCCACCACCTACCAACTGTCCATCATCTGTGGCTGCTGGGGATGGGGCATGTGTGGGCATTGTGACTGTGTGCAGTGACATTGTGGATGACTGTGAGATCCCAACTGATGGCACAGATTCAGTCTGTGACAACACCACCTGTGCCTGAATATGACCATAATCATTGTCAGAGTCTGCAAAGACAATGACATCAGATACTGAGTGGGAGGGACTGCAACCACCATGAACACCTGTGGGGGAAAGACAACATATGTAAATTAATACCTGCACTATACCATTTGCTGATACACATGCACACACACATGCACACACATGCACATACATAGAGGTAAGGTGGCAGACAAGCATTACACAGACCTCACTATAGCCAACTGGTGACATTCACAACAGTCGGACCACTATGTACACACCCTGGACAGGCCCTCAACATCATGCAGTGCAGCCATTTCCACATCCTGTTACTACTTGCATACACCTCTGTGATATGTGAGTAGTGTTAGTAGGTGGCGGGCCTTCAGGTGGCACACACTGCAACTATGTACACATAATTGCTGTTCACCTGTATATCACAGTGGCTACTCATACAGAACATACCTCTCAACTGCGCAGAGTGTCACTGAATGTCTACATGTGTGGCTCATATATCTGATCTGTTTGTCATAAATCCTGTATTTGTCTGACACATTACTTAGATGATATGAGAAATGGTGCTACTATTTAATGAGATATGTTGAGTCTCACACATCAAAACCTGCAGTACATGTATGTTACAACAGAACTAGTTACACTAACAACCTTCTAAGCTTACAGTGGATATTATAAGTGTAGACACCCCTGTTAACATGCCAGGTTTGTCTGATATATAACATGAGACCACAGAAATCATGTGATAACATTTCCCACTATTAATGTGATCTATAACCTGTGCAATCCAACTGAAGAACAAACACATTGGTTAGGGGTAACATGTAGAAGTTGAAATACTGACAATAGGCTGGTTGTATGATTGTGCACACCCTTAAACTAATACTTTGTTAAAGCACCTTTTGATTTCATAAAAGCAGTCAGTCCTCTTGGGAAGGTGTGTATCAGCATGACACATTTCGACTTCTCTTCAAAATATTTGTACACTCTCCCTTGCAGAAGCCCTCCAACTCTATCAGATTACAAGGGCATCACTTCTGCACAGGCCTCTTCAGGGCACCCCACATATTCTCTATTGGATGTATGTGTGGACTGTGGCTGGGCCATTCCAGAACATTGATTGTCTTCTGGTGAAGACATTTTTTTATGGAATTTGATGTATGGTATGGGTCAGTGTTGTGTGGAAAGGTGTAAGTCCTCTCCATCCACAGCTTTCCAGCAGGCACATGCAGATTTTGAGACAAAAGGGACTGGTAATTTGAACTGTTCCTAATCCTCTCCACCTTGGCTACAGCCCACTTCCAGCTTAAGAACAGCGACCCCAAAGCAGGACACTGCCATCACCATGCTTCACCATGGGGATGGTGTTCTTTTGGTGATGCACAGTGTTGTTCTTGTGCCAAGCAAACCTTTTGGCATTGGGGCAAAAAGTGCAACCTCGATCTCATTACACCATAACACATTTCCCCACATAATTATGGGAGACCTGATGTATTTTTCTTGAGAAATTCACCAGACCTGGATGTTGTTCTGTGTGTGAGAAGGCTTCCATCTTCTAAACCTACCTCATAGTCCACACATGTGGGGAATATGGGAGATTGTTGTCACATGTAGTACACAACTGATACTTGCCAATGATTCCTGCAACTCCTGTAGTATGGCTGTAGGTCACCTGGCAGCCTCCCTGACCAGTTTGGGTATTGTCTTTTCCACACATTTGGAAGGATGTCCAGTTCTTTGCAACATCACTGTTGCCCCATATTTCCACCACCATTTGGTGACTGCCTTCACTGTGTTCCATGGTATATGCAATGCTATGGAAATGTGTGTGTACCCTTCTCTGGGCTGATATCTTTCAAAAATGAGATCCCTTTGTTGCTTCATAGACTGTATGTGAACTATGGCTGTTGCTGTAGCAGGCAACTGAGTAAATGTAGGATAATCCTGGTAGCACAGCTGACCGATATTTGCTGTTAATCAAAGAGTCTCTGTAATTGATGGCAGGTGTGTACCCAAGAAGATGTAATGCTGTAATAATATCGAAAGCTGCTTCAACACAGTATTAGCTTCAGCCTGTGCACATGTATGCATCTAGCATCTTGTAAGTTTTTTGTGTCATAATTGTTCCCCTAACAGATTTGTTTGTTTTACAATTCAATTGTACAGGTTATGGGTCACATGAAAGGATGGAAGGGTTTGGAAATGTGTTATTGTGCTCTCATTTTTGTATTTCACAAATACCTAGCATTCTAACAGGTGTGTGTACACCATTTATATGCACTGTATAACACTAATTTATAAAATATATTCCTAGTTTTGGAACTTTGTCCCCCAATTTTGTCAGTCTTTGTACAGATTTATTGCAATGACAGGTTGAGAGGTATGCTATAGATATGTGACATCTCCTGCAAATAAGCCCCATGTGATGAGCACCATGATGCAGATATTGCAAAATAGCTGAGAGTAACAGTTGTGTGCATGGTCACATGCATGACCTTAACATGCCTGGGATACTGGTGAGCCACAGCAGGAAAATCCCATGCTCACCAGCTTCAGGCTGCTGTCCCACATGTAGACCAGAGGAACCTATGTAGTTGTGGTGGAGAGGCATTGTCAGCAGACTCACATTTGGCATTGGTACAAGATGAATGCTACGTGTCTGCACAGGTACAGTACACGCTATGATAGTACACAATTTGCTGTCCCTCACCATAGATGTGCATTTGTGTGCATTACTAAACCCCACCCACAAATGCAGTTTGAACTGACATATGCATCTAGATACTCTATTGAAGACAGTATGACTGCTACATGATTAAATTGATGTGCACTGTGGCCTTACCTGGACACTGCCCACCTGTTGGCTGGATGCCATCCACCTCCATGACTGGTGTTTCATGTGTTGGCTGTTGTGTGGGGGCTGCCCCAAGGTTGGCAAGGAGCTCCTCTGTTGCCATAAGTGGAGCCTGTGTGGCTGGACCCCCACCTGTAGCAGTACGGTCCCTGGCCACGGCAGCAGCCCTTTGCCGGGCACGAGGTATCAGGTCAGTTGCCCGATGCCTGACCTGATCATATGTGTGGCCTTGGTGGCCCAAGGTGTTCACTCTGTGGACAAGGTTGTCCCACATGGCAGTCCAGCCCCACAGATTTTGTCGGCTCCGGCTGAACAGCACTGCATGGTGCTGTATTATTGCTTTAGTAATAGCTGCATTCTCCTCTGCAGTGTATGCCCGCTGATGCTGCATGGCACCTGGAAGAAATAAACATGGAAGCACATCACAGGACCTCAGACATTGCCCAGAGTTATATACAGAACCAGCACATCAATATTGCCTATTATTAGCCACCACTTACTACCTCATCATAGTCCTGTCATCTAGCAGCACAGTATGAACCTACATTGCACTCCTGGTCCTGATGTGTCATGTTCCCTCTGATGAGGGCCAGAACATTGCATAAACCACCATTCATCATTCACATTTGTATACAGGGGTGAGAGTGGCCGTCTTCCTTGCAGATGGGATGTCAATGGTGTTCAGGCTTTGCTTGCATACAGTGTGCAATGGAGTTGGAAGCATATGCCTGAGTTCATGTAGGATGCAGACAAGAATGTTCTCAGGTCCCATGGATACTTGCTTTTGTTGACTTTGATTAGGCAGTATGCACTTGCTCCCTGATGATGAGGGGGAGGGGTGTGGGTGCTGTGCATATCCACCTACACTGATGGTGAGCCAGGGAGGTGATGTTTGCCCTAAACCTGTCTGCAGCAGGTTGGCTATAGCTATGGTGTGTGTGCGTGTCGTGTGATTGACCACCATTACAGGGTGGGTTGGGTGTTGCCACTGAGATTGCAAACATACGTGAAGATGTCCTTGTGATTGCCCTTGGTGGATGTCTCCAATTTGTAGTCATAGTTAATCTTACAGTAATCCATCTGTGACCTTATATGCACATTCAGACAAAGGTTGACTTGCTGCCAAGTTGGTGCCTGCTCCTCCTTTGCCCTGTACAGCCAATATAGCGACAAATTATGTGGTTTGTGTATTGCTGCTGTTCAGCAAAGGAGATTACTCTACTTTTGTGGAGACAGGTTTTACAGGTAAGGTATTACTGAGTCCATATTTCAGTGGGCATATAGCTGTTTGTAGTAGGCATGGACACAAGGTCATAACACAGCTGGACACCTCTCCAATTTCAACCTGATAATCATGCTTATTCTAGTACCCATGTCTGTGTCAGGGCAATGCAACAACCAGTAGCTGTAGAAATTTAACTCTGTCGGATGCATAGAAACTGAGATTACACATGTGTACAACATGTACAGCTTATTTATCTGACATTTTGCATCCCATGTCTGTTGTTATGAGGAACCCAGGTACACCTACTCATACATAGATGTGCACAGGTAATTCCTGATATACATTTCTGTTCTATTTCAGTATGGCACACTGTATTTACACTCTTGCTGCTCAGCCATTCCTCAACCTGTTAGAGCAAGACATCTGGAGGGCATCACACATACATGGTGGTGATGGGCCAAAATTAGTGACACCTTCTTAATATTGCTGTAACACACTTAGCCTTTGCATTCACAAACATACCCTGGAGGATGTCCAATGCTTATATGGCAGGAAGAAAGGAGAAAGGCTAGGAATGTGGTAGTGAGGTTTGGAACTTTTACTGTTGGCAGTATGACTGGTATGGGGACAGAACTAGCTGATATGATGGAGAGCAGTAAGGTTGATATATTCTGTGTGCAAGAGACCAGATGGAAGGCGGTTAAGGCTAAGTGTATCAGAGTCAGGTCCAAATACTTCTATCATGGTGTGGATGGGAGGAGAAATGGTGTAGGGATTATCCTGAAGGAACAGTATGACAAGAGTGTTTTTTGGAGGTGAAAAGAGTGTCGCATAGAGTGATGTTTATGAAGCTGGAAATTGATGGTGTAATGATGACTGTCGTTAGTGCATATGCTCTGCTAGTTGCGTGTGTGATGGATGAGACAGAAAAATTTTGGAGTGAGTTGGATGAAGTGATGATGACTGTACCCAAGGGTGAGAGAGTGGTGATTTGAGCAGATTTCAATGGGGATGTTGGTGAAAGGAACAGAGGGGATGCGGAAGTGATGGGTAGGTATGGGGTTAAGCAAAAGAATGCAGAAGGTGAGATGGTAGTGGAGTTTGCAAAAAGGATGGATATGGCTGTGGTGAATACATATTTTAACCAGACAAGAGGAGCACAGGGTGACATACATGAGTGGAGGAAGATCACATAGGTGGGTTATCTCCTATGCAGGAGGGCCTGTTTGAAGGAGATTGGAGACTGTAAAGTGGTTCATTGGTTCATCGGTAGGTACTAAGCTATTGGCCCTAGGGCCTATATAAGCCTAGCCAAACGGTACCCTGGCTTTTGCCACCCAAGAAAATTATTTTCTTGTGCCCCTGTCAAGCAAAGCCATGGAAGTGATCCCCGGGGTGAATTTCTTATCTCCCATTCAATCATCAAGATTTTTCCTTGAAGAGTGCTAATGAGGAGCTTTTTGTTTATATAATAGGTAGTTTGTTCCAGAGTATGGGAAGTCTCTGAGACAGGAATCTATCCCTCCAGCATGTTCTGTTTATTGTGGTGACAAGGTTTAGGTCCCTAGAGTATGTAGTTCGGAGGGATTGAGATTTCTTTACGTGGAGCATGTCCAGCAGCTCTGGGTTTGACATAGCTTTGTATGTTAGGCAGAGATCGCCTCTGAGTAGGCTATATGCGACAGAGTAAAGCTGGAGTTTTTTGAGATGGTCTGCATAGGGCATCTGTTTGAGACCGGTAATCCTCTTTGTGAGGTATTTCTGTGGCCTTTCCAGTTGTTGTAGATGTCTTGTGAGGTACATACCAAAAGCGGCATTGTATGCTATAATGGGTCTAATGAGTGATGAGTAGAGGGGAACACTGACCTCTTTTTTCCTGGATGAGAAACCTTTTGTGATGAGGTGTGCCACGTAGAAGTATTTTCTGACCACTGTGGTGATGTGATTATCAAAGGAGAGACTACTGTCCACCTGTGTCCCAAGGTCTCTTAAAATACTTTTGGTGTTAAGTAGACTACCGCCTATGTGGTAGTTCATGGGTACAGAGTTTTTACCAAAAGGGATGACAATGCACTTTTTAGCATTGAGCTTGAGGCCATGGCTTTGACACTAGGCATCTGTCTCAGTGAGGCCCTTTTGTAGGATGTCCACATCATTAGGGGATTTGATTATGGCTCCTAGTTTGCAGTCATCTGTGAACTTTGTTAGCCAAAGACCTTCTGTGTTAGCCTGTACTTCAGAGAAGTAGATACCAAACAGGAGAGGACCTAGGACTGAACCCTGTGGTACTCCACTTGTTACTGGTCTGAAGTTGGATTTAGAGTCTGCTACTTTCACAGTGTGGGTTTGGTCAGTGAGCCAGTTGGCAACCCATCTTGTAACATAGGGATTTATACCTAGTTTAGTGAGTTTGTCTTTAATTCCAGAGTGGGGAATGGTGTCAAAAGTCTTGGCAAGATCTAGATAGGCTGTGTGTACCACCTTACCCTCATCTACAGCTTTGGTGACCGTTTCAAAGAAGTCTATCAGGTTTAGGAGACATGATCTGCCTTTTACAAACCCGAACTGGGTAGGGTCCAGAGTTTGGAGATTACCAATGTCATTGTTTATAAGTTCCATGATGATACGCTCCATAGCCTTGCAGACCAGGCTTATCAGGCAAATGGGGCGGTAGTTCCCGGGGTCTGTGGTGGATCCCCCTTTGTGGAGTGGGATAACTGTTGCTGTGCACCATTCATTGGGCACAAAGCCTGAGGTGAGGCTATGACTGAACATGGTACTTAGGTGGGGTGTCAGTTCGTTCTGTGGTGACAGGGGAAAGTGTAGTTAGGCAGCATGGACAGTTGGTATGTGGGATAACTTTGGTGATCAAGAAGAAGAGGAGGAGTGTGAGGGCAGCACTGTGGATCAAATGGTGGAAATTGAAAAAGGGTGATTGTGAGGTTGAGTTCAGGGAAGACTTAAGACAGGCAGTGGGTGGCAGTGCAGAGTTACTGAATATCTGGGTAACTACAGCAGAGCTAATAAGGGAGACAACTAGAAAGGTGCTTGGTGGTGACATCTGAACAGAGGAAGGGGGATAAGGAGACCTGGTAGTGTAATGATGAAGTACAGGGGAGTATACAGAGAAAGAGATTGGTGAAGAAGAAGTGGGATTGTCAGAGAGATGAAAAAAGTAGACAGGAGTATAAGGAGATGAGGTGCATGGCAAAGAGAGAGGTGGCAAAGGCTAAGAATGAGGCATATGAAGGGTTGTATGAAAGGTTGGACACCAAAGATGGACAATAGGACCGTATTGGCTAGACAGAGGGACCGAGCTAGGAAGGATGTGCAGCAGATAAAGGTGATAAAGGATAATGAGGGAAACATACTCCCAAGTGAGGAGAGTGTGTTAAGCAGATGGAAAGAGTACTTTGAGGGGCTGATGAATGAAGAAAAGAGAGAGAGAGAGAGAGCAGGTTGGATGATGTGGGTATCGTGAATCAGGAAGTGCAGTGGATTAAAAAGGAGGAAGTAAGGATAGCTATGAAGAGGATTAAGAATGGAAACACTGTTGGTCCAAATGACATACCTGTGGAAGAATGGAGGTGTTTAGGAGAAATGGCAGTGGTCTTTTTAACCAGATTGTTTTATGTAATCTTGGAAAGTGAGAGGACATGTGAGGAGTGGAGAAAATGTGTTTGGGTACCGATTATAAGAATAAGGGTGATGTGCAGAGCTGTAGCGACTACAGAGGGATAACAGTGATCATTCACAGCATGAAGTTATGGGAAAGATTAGTGGAAGCTAGGTTAAGAAGAGAGGTGAGGATTAGTGATCAGCAGTATGGTTTCATGCCAGGAAAAAGCAGTACAGATGCAATGTTTGCTCTGAGAATGTTGATGGAGAAGTTTGGAGAAGGTCGGAAGGAGTTGCATTGTGTCTTTGTGGACTTAAAGAAAGCATATGAGAGGGTGCCTAGGGAGGAGTTGTGGTACTGTATGAGGAAGTCAGGAGTGGTCACTCGATGGGTTGCCAACTGGCTTACTGACAGAACCCACACAGTAAAAGTAGCCGACTCCAAATCCAGTTCCAGACAAATGACAAGTGGAGTACCTCAGGGTTTAGTCCTGGGACCACTCTTGTTTGGCATCTAATTCTCTGAAGTACAGGCCAACACTAAGGGACTCTGGTTGACTGCAAACTGGGAGCCATTATTGAATTCCCAAATGATGTGGATATTCTACAAAAGGGCCTTAAAGAAACAGATGCTTGGTGCCAGAGCCATGGGCTCAAGCTCATTGCCAAGAAGTGTATAGTTATCCCCTTTGGAAAAAAAACATGTACCCATAAATTACCACATAGGTGGCAGTACACTAAACACTGAAAATGTGATAAGAGACTTAGGAACACAGGTGGACAGTGGTCTCACCTTTGATAACCACATCACCACAACAGTCAGGAAATCCTTCTATGTGTAAACCTCATCACTAAGGGCTTTTCATCCAGAAAAAAGGAGGTCATTGTCCCACTTTGCTCATCCCTCATTAGACTCATCATAAAGTACAATGTCCCATTTGGTATGTACCTCACAAGACATCTGCAACAACTGGAAAGGCCACAGAAACACCTCACTAAAAGAATCACAGGCCTAAAACAGATGCCCTATGCTGGCCGACTAAAAAAACTCCAGCTATACTCTATCACATATTGTCTACTCAGAGACGATCTCTGTTTAACATATAAGGCCATGTCAAACCCAGAGCTGTTGGACATGCTACACTTAAAGAAATCCCAATCCATCAGAGCCACATGCTCCAGGGACCTAAACCTTGTCATCACAATGAACAAAACATGCTGGAGGGATAGGTTCCTGACCCAGAGTCTCCCCATACTCTGGAATAGACTGCCCATACATGTCAAGCAGAGCGCCTCCTTGGCCCTCTTCAAAAGGAACCTTGACAACTGGATGGGAGATAGGAAATTTACCCTGGGGATCATGTCAGTTGCCCTGCTAGACAGGGGTCCAGGAAAGTAAATATTGTGGGAAGAAATAGCCAGGGAATTGTTATGGCTTGGCTTGTATAGGCCTTAGGGCCGATAGCCTAGTACCAACCTATGAACCTATGGTGGAGGAATCTGTAAGAGTGCTACAGGATATGTACAAGGGTAGTGTGACAGCGGTGAGTTCTGTGGTGGGAGTGACAGGTGTGTTTAAGATGGAGGTGGGATTACATCAGGGATCAGCTCTGAGCCCTTTCTTATTTGCAGTGGTGATGTATGGGTTGACAGACAATGTCAGACAGGAATCCATGCTGACTGTGATATTTGCAGATGACATCATGATCTACAGTGAGAGTAGGAAACAGGTTGAGGAGACCCTGGAGAGGTGGAGATATGCTCTAGAGGGGGGAGGAATGATGGTCAGTAGGACTAAGACAGAATATATGTGTGTGAATAGGCGGGAGGACAGAGGAATGGTGAGGATGCAGGGAGTAGAGTTTGCAAAGGTGGATGAGTTTAAATACTTGGGATCAACAGTTCAGAATAATGATGAGTGTGGGGGAGAGGTGAAGAAGAGAGTACAGGCAGGATGGGAAGGGTGGAGAAGAGTGTCAGGAATGATTTGTGACAGGTGAGTGCCATTAAGAGTGAGAGGGAAGGTCTACAAGATGGTAGTGAGGCAAGGTATATTATATGGGTTGGAGACAGTGGCATTGACAACAAGGCAGGAGGCAGAGCTGGACATGCCACAGTTAAAGATGTTAAGATATGGACTGGGTGTAACGAAGGTGGACAGGATTAGGAATATGTATGTTAGAGGGTCAACCCAGGTTGGGCGGTTTGGAGACAAAGCCAGAGAGTAGCGGGATTATTTTGCTTTGGACGTGCTGAGGAGAGATGCTGAGTATATTGGGAAAAGGAAGGTAAGAATGAAGCTGCCAGGTAAGAGAAAAAGAGGAAGGCCTAAGATAAAAGGTGTATGGATATGGTGATAGAGGACATGCAGGTGGTTGGTGTGACAGAACAAGATGCAGAGGACAGGAAGAAATGGAGACAGATGATCCACTGTGGAGATCCCTAACATGATCAGCCAAAAAAAAAGAGAAGGATATGTTGTGATTTCAGTCTTGACAGGTTGCCAGTGATTTGCCAGACATAACACAACTTTATGAGTAAATGACTACAAATATGAGGCACACATATGGTCATTGTGCATAACACTGGACAGTTGAATGGTATGAGCTCATTATATCACATGCAGTTCAACACACATATCTGCAACAGTATTTCACTATGCAAATACCCTGTATAGGTATCTCACATTTCTGAGACAAACATGTATATCATAGTTGTATTCACAATTAACATATGGATATCTAGGACATCCCAGTAGCTGGTCTAGCAGTGTCACAGTCAGTATTGTTCAGCACACACTCCAGTAGTAGTCATATGTGAGACATTCTTTTCTGGGGTGACTCAGGGGCCTGAGCTGTGATCTATGTCACTGCAGACAGACTCGGATGCTATGGCCATAGGTTCTGATCAGCAATATATCGGTACAGCATGTCTTGTTGAGACATATTTATTGAACTTCCTATTTCCCATTATTACATACCCCCTACTGTATTCCATTACATGTTTACTTGTTTGACATACCTTTTTTCCCCCCAAGTATGGTTGGTTGATTCCAATATGTGTTGCTTGTTGTCTTTGTCAGTCTGTCTGTCTGTCTCTCTCTCTCTCTCCCAGATGTAAGGTATACATCTGCTTCGCATAGGCAGCAGCTTGTCTTTTGTAGGTGATGCCCATGAGCAGTTGATTGCCTGTACACCAACTGGTGTCCGCCACTTGCTAATTGCATGCACAACAGCTGTCATGTTATCCCTATACCCAATGGCATGGCAACACACTCCTATAATTGAGTACTTTATGTGGGCATTGCCCCTTTTCCTTGCCTGTGAGAAGGACTTCATGGAGGTGAGTGAACAACAGCATCACAGAGGGTAGTTGGAAATGGTTTACCTTTGAAACGTTGAAACGCACATTGTTGAACGACAGTTGTGCGGAAGTAAATTTTCACTTTTCAGATAGCCGAAAAAAAAATGCATCAAATGTGCAATGAGCAAATGCACATTGACATTCGCTCATTGCAGATTCAGCATTTTGGGTGCGGAGTGCACTATAGTGGGGATCGGGAAATGGACCCCTTCCCCACTGTAGTGCGACCTCGGAGTTAGAACATTAAAGTAAGGGGGTGTGAGGGGCACAGCCCCCCACATGGAGGGTGCAGGGGGGCTTGCCCCCCTGCATTACATTGTGTGCTCGACATCTGAGTTCGAAACTCAGTGAATCTGCTATTCAATTTGCTGAGTTTCGAACGTCAGAGATGGACGACATTCTGGAATCGGCTTTTCAGTTTTCCAGCTGGCTGTTCGAAAAGTTGATTTTCAGAATTTCAAAGGTAAACCGTTGGAAATAGCTCTTACAATGAAAACTATGGAAACAGTCCAACAAACTGGGGAAGAATGTTCCAGACATAGGAAGAGAATGCAATTATTGCTGTTATACAGTTGAATTAATGCTAGTTTAACAGGGTTTGTGTGGACATGGCTTTTTTGCATGATTTTAAGTCTGACAGTGTTGTGTGGTTGACATAACTTTCAACTGTAGGGCTGTCTGCTGAATTGCCAGATTTTGGCCTCTCATGTTTGGTGCGTTCGTCAGACATTTTTTGTCTTTGGAAAATCAGTAGCATACTGTGGGGATTGCAGTCAGTAAGTGGTATCGTCCATTTGTGTTTCTGACTTCATGTCCCTCAGAAAAGATATATTACAACAAACCCTGTTACACCAGCAATTGTCAGTTTATAACAGCAATATTTCACATAAGCCCCTGTTTTTGGGCCTCTGCCCCCCAAGTATGTCAGGTTTTGTCCAGATGTCATGCAGTAAGAGGTTGATAGGTAGGGTATATCATTATTTAGTGCCTTCATTTCTGATACCATCCCAGTGATGTATCAGAATGCTAGACATGTTATGTGTAAGAGGCCTTATATATGCGGACTAAGCCTAGAGGTGTAAGAGACCTTATATATGAGGACTAACCCTGGACATTCTGTGGGACTCTAAACAGTTTAGAGGTCTGTGTATTTCTCACAATTGTTGACCGACTGTAAGGATTGTGTAGCAGTGTAGTGTGTCAATGTTATGTGGCCTGTATAGGGAGGGGGTAGATGTATGTGTTATGGCTCCTTTTCTATCTGCCTGTGCACGATGCTCCAGTTTCCAGTGGTCTGTCAGCTGTATATGTTTGTAGGATCAGACTGAGATATGTCCCATACCATGGTCAGGCATCATACTACACTGTGAATTGGGCCAATGTATGTAGGGGTAGTGTGTGGGTGGCAAACATGTTGAGATGTTTTTGTTCACATAGTCCTGTTACTGTACTGTTCCTTTGGCTTACCAGTATGTCACTGTGACTGTGGTGGAATTGGTTATGGGTATGCACTTTCACACTGGTGTCTGTTTTTCAGTGCTCTTACATCCCTGTAGTGCCTGATATAATTGCAAATAAATGTGTAATTCCCCATAGCAGATTTGGGTAAGTGTTGTGTCAGTCTGACTGTAGTTTGGACAGTGCTTGGTGACATGCTTAGCAGCTGAGTGTAGTTTCCCTAATGTGATGTTATGTCCAGTTATTTGTAGGATGTACTATTGCCTGGCCCCCCATTGATGTTGTGTACTTCTGACACATCAGTGAGATGATGTGAGGATTTAAGTCACTAACTAGTGAGAAGTAATTGAGTGTTGGACTTGTGTTATTTCAGTCAATATATGTTAGGACAGACAGGAGGGTGTTACTGCAGCAACTGTGTCAGCTTATCTACTACAGTATTTCAGATATGTCCCTATTTTCATGGCTCCCCCCCCCCCACTTTGTCAGGCTTGGTACGGATTTGTTGCAGTATGGGGTTCTGAGCCTACCTCTCAACTGGCTGGATTGTTTCAGAGTGTCCAGGTTTATTGCTCATATTTCTGGTCTGTTCCACAGATTAATTATTTGTATTTCACTGGTAAATCACTGTGATGATCTGGGGAATTCTGTCAGTAAATGATGACATATATTTAATTTTCAGATCTCACATCCTTCAGAACATGTATGCTGAAACAAACCATGCCACTCTGGCAAAATTCTCCATTTATAAGCACAATATTTAAAATATGTCCCTAGTTTTGGCCCATTGTCCCCCCATTTGGACATCCTTTGGCCAGATTTCTTGCAATGAGGTTGAGAGGTATGGTTCTGAGGTATGACTCCACTATATGTTATGAGTATATATATATATATATATATATATATATATATATATATATATATATATATATATATATATATATAATATATGTATATATTTTATATGTATAGCTCTATTTAAATTATGTTATTATGTGTATATATATATATATATATATATATATATATATATATATATATATATATATATATGTATTTATATATATATATATATATATATCTGCATCTCCATACATATATACATGTGTATATGTATATATACAAAACCTGACTGATTCTACAGAATCTTTTCCCTACTGTTGAATGACTACTGCATGATATGTTTGGAAAAGCAACAGTAACTCATGCAACTCAAATGATGTAGTGGTACATTTCTCTGATAATAGTATACAGGGCCCTGGGTTTGATACTTAGCAGGGCTGATTATTTAATTGCTAGGCAGAACAGTGGCTGATGGAAACAGTGATTAAAGCAGTTGTAAGTGGGTCTGCATGACACTAAGTGATGCCAACACACTGTTAAATGTACTGATGCTTAATTTGTATTGGCTTCACTTAACATTGCATAAACCCACTTACATCTGTGCTAATTTCTGTAAAAGAAAAAGAAGTGATAGGAAAGTGGTGAAAAAGGGGCACACAGAGGGAAAAACAATACGGAAGATAGCTAGGGATGTGCATGACGGGTGTAGGGAAGATTCATAGCTGTCCATTTCTTATACAGCAACAGCTGTGTATTTGTACAGAATTTGGAGGTGAATTTGGACACTCAAACCCCAAACAGAGAGATGAGGGCAACAGAAATGTGTTGTCAAGCCAATTGACAGCTATGTCGATATTTTTTTTGGGGACAGATGCACTTTTTTTTTTTTTATGGTGAGAGTGGGATGTTGGGGAAGGATTGTAGGTGTGTCTGGGGAGGTAGGTTGGGTAGGGAGACAGACAAGAAAGACAAGACAGCAGACAGGGGCAGTATATGACACATGAGGGGGGTAAACACATTTGACAGGGAGGGTGGTTGGCAATCCGAAGCCGATGGGCCCCCATATGGTTACCGTGGGACTGACATCCCCACCCATGGGCAGTCATCACTGCATCTTCATGGCCCCAAAGTTGGCTGTGCTGGGGGCTGGATAGGAGGTGTGGCCTGCCCCTTGAGGTGCACCAGGCAGCCCTCAATACTGGTGCAGCTGCTCTCCAAACTCAGATCAAAGGGTGCTGCACACCAAACCCCCGCCCCCTATGGTGGTTCCACCCAAAGATGGTGCAGGACCAGCAGATGAAGGAGATCCAGGTTGGGTCTCAGACGTGCTGGGACCCAGTGCCACAGTCAGATGAGGAGGGACAAGTGAATCTGCTGGGATCTACCTTCCCAAATACGCTATGATGTTGAAGTTTTACAAAATATATTGGTTAGTCATGAACAACATATTTCAAGATTAGTTATAACAGCATGCATGGGTGTTCCAATTAACCCTATAAAACAGATTTGAAACAGTTGCATAGCAAACAGAACACATGCATAAATGGAACAACAGTATGCATTGTAACAGCATGCTAGTAACACTGATGGCAACAGGCCACCAGCAATGGTATTTGAACAGGATATGTTAACATGCAAGCAACCAAACATAGTAACAATAATATATCACAAGTCACAACATTGGGTTGGAACACAACATACCCGTAGTATATGAGTAATAATTATTGATGCAGATGGGGGGGGGGGGAATACATTAACAACTGTTTATGCTTCTATTTTCCACAACAGTACTGCTCAATACTCTATTGGTCTGCCCTCACTTTACGTCTACCTATGGCCATAGCTTCTGTAGTACAAACATACCTATTAAACTGTCAGTCTGGAATGGTATGAGGCAAACTGTGACAACTCTGGGTACATGACTAGAGGGGACTCGTACATATCAGGGTTACATATCTGGCACAGAAGGGGTACCTGCACTGCTGTTATGTGAGTGTGTTACAGGCATACATCAACTGGTTTCCTGTCTGTGTCCAGGATTATTTACAGCAGTGACCACTAGCTGTAACAGCATGACACTTGAGAGACATGTATTGGAAAAATGCCTCTCAACCTCTTAGAGCATGAGATCTGGACAAAACCATTCATAAGAGTAGGACAAAGGCTCCTAAATATGGACAATTTTAGATATTGCTCTTACAAACTTAGAAAGTTGATCAAATAACAGGTTTTGCATTTGCATGGCTTGTCTGATGGATATGACATCTGACACTTGTATGTCTATCATTATTTTCTAACTTCAGTCTGTAATGGTTTGTCAGTGATTTGCCATGACACGACTAGTTTATGTAAAACGGCCACAAATCTGAGACAAATATCTGGACACTCAGTGAATATCTGTACAGTTGAGAGGTATAATTTGGAAAGAGTGCATATTGTATGTACCTACCCTGCTGTCATTTGTAGGCATGTGGTGGGACAAATGAACAGTTGTACATAGTTTATTAGTATGCCCTTCATACATCTACTGGCAACAATTACTATACCTGTAAATCCTGTGGTGAAAATATCTGTTAACACTATCCGACTATTTTTACATTTATTCTTGATTCCTTGTGTTTTGATATGTACACATCTTAGTACCACTCCCTGGATTCAAACCGTGTCTGGGGGTGCAAAAGTAACAGCTAAGCTATTTCTCATCACACTGAGCAACTAGGGAACTGCTGTGTTTGGTTCCAATGGTTTCTGCCTAATAGTCTCTTGGTTAGACAGTCTGAACTTCTAATTCTGTGATGCATGCATGACAGATAGTTATTGTACTGTGCATTATTCGTTTGGATTACTACAACCTGGAAAGCAAAGGTTAACACAAGGCAATGCAGCATGGTACACACAATCATGCTTGACATATTACTATTCAGGGTTCAGAGCTTAGTGCAGTATATATTTCATATTTCATTTATATCTCATTTTAAAGTTACACGATCTACGGTTTGTCCTAACAGCTTGTTCACAGATGCACCTCAGTTAATGTATGCTGTCACAGACATATTTGCTGTGACAAACCTGTATGCATTCTGTTTATGTCTGCAACAACATACCAGAATAAGCACAACAGTTTTTTAAAGGTCTTTATTGTACTTCAGTATTTGTCAGTTATATTTTTTATTTATTAATTTCACACAGTAACAGTATACCTACTAGCAGTAAGCAATGTACTCCTTCTTGATTATTTTTACAAAATACTGCAAAATAGATTTGTATTCACCAGCCTGTCAGTGCAGCTTCAGCAGTCTATCACCGTGGGCTCCCATGTTACTAGCACTCACAGTTGCAGCTGTAGGGGAGAAAAACACACATTATGCATATCTGTCTATCACATTCTCAGGCTTGTGTTTGCTACAAACTACTTGACAGTGACACTTACACACTACTGGAGCATTCTGGGCCCATCCAACTTGCATCCACTGGTCCAAGAGTGCCCCCTTTCTACTCTTTAGGTCAGCATACCAGTGCCATAACTGCTCACCAGTCCTGGGGATGCCAATAACACTGGTGAGTTCACGTGCAAGATGGTCTCAGGCCATCATTTTGTATTGGGAACCTGCTGCCTGCAGCAGTCTCTCCTCATGGTTTTTAACTAGGAGTCCAGCCATGACCCTGGACTCCTGAATGCTCCAACATTGCGCCTGAAAGTGCACTCCCTCTCCTATGCCAGCCATTGTATCTGCACAGATGGACTATAACAGATTATGGCTGTATTCCCACCTGTGCTGTTTAAATAGTGCAGTATTCTCACCCTTTGCTGTCATTGGAACATTTTGAAAAGGTTAAGCTCTGCTAAGCAGTGTGCAAATCCGCTAAGCCGGTTTTAACACTGCTTAAAGGGGAAGTTGTTGAGCAGTGTTTAACTGTGTGCAAATCCACTTAGCTGAGCTACTTGCTGCTTAGCATTGCTCACTTTTAATTTTTTAAATATATCAGAGGACTGATTTTATTTAAGTGTATATGCTATACTTTACATGACATCCTACTATGTGCTTTCCTTACATTGACAAGAGGTGTGACTATACTGTATGGGGCACTTGTGTTCATGGGCGGTTTCACATGTTATATGCACTCACACTTACATTGTACACCAGCTACACTGCCCTGGTTGACAAAAAACAGTTGCTACATAATTTAAGTTTACAAAAATAATTTTAACACTACTTTCCCATATAAAAATAAGTTGCCTGTCTTGGTACTCAAACCATGAACACCTGCATGTAAAGGGAGGACTCTAACCACTGTACTATTTCAGCTTAGCAATTTCACTTCTATATTTGTATTTATCTCCTATGGGATGTTTAAGCTATGGTAAGCGGAGGACCATAATGCGTACACCTGCTTAGCTACGCTTAAACATTCCTTAGCCTAGAAAAAATAATTATAATATTATTATTATATTATTATGTTATTTAAGTGAGTATCGTGGTGTTCTCACAAGTCATTGAGGACTGCAATCAAGGAACAATGGCATACATATGGCTTTCAGGTTCTATCCTTCAGAGATTCCTGCTAATACATATCCTGTTTTCTATCAACTTTCTAAGTGTGTGAGGGAGAATGCTGTATTCACCACAACATCAGCAACTGAAATTACATACAGACTTCTTATAGGGCACAGGCTCAACATTTGCTTAACAGATCCAAGTAGAATAAGATTAATACAAATATAACACACTACCAAGGTCCTTTCGTTTTTCTAAATAGTCTTAGAACAAATAGAAATGTAATAACACATGACACATACCTGCACTGGGAAGGAAGATGGTGATTGAGTGGATGTGGACACCAAAGTAAAGGGAGATTTAGCAGTACATTTTATTACAGTGACCTTCTCACCCTCGGGGGTGATTTAGCAGTGCATTTTACCACAATGACCTTCTCACCCTCAGGTCAATTATTGCAGAAAGTAACCCGTTTATAGTTGGTGTATAGCAATTAACAAGGAGGCACAAAGTAGAACAGGATTTCTTTCATTTACTGAAAGCAGACACCAATAAAATAGAGAGACTATATACCTTGCACATAGTGTAATATGTTGGTCAGCAGACAGCACAATGGCTAGTTTAGTAAGTGATGCTTAGATTACAATGCCTACTAATTTTACAGAATGTCACAGCCCCTTTTCAGCACAGGATTGGCATGCATTTGACTTGATAAAGTTAATACACAGCAAGTCACCTCATGTTAAGCTAGCTTACATTGCACAATGATTGTATTGTCATTGCAAATCTTTCACAGGCGTGTGCCTTGTGGCAAAGCTCCTGCTATTTCAGGATCAAGTATCGATGTAGTGATCACAAGCTCTGAAAAAAAAGGAAAAAAATGTTATTCATCTGAGATATTATATGAAAGCAAGAAAGTTACTATATAGGCCGCTAGCTTATTCCTATAGACTGAGGTAGGACCATGCTGAGTAAGAACATGAAAATATGTGCTATTCTAAAAGTATAGAGAATGTAAGAAAGTTTATCTTAATCTGAAAATGCACTCACTGGAGGCTTTCCTCTCACTGGAAGATGCCGTTGTCTGTGCAGTCATAGAAACTTGGTTCAGGGCTGTGGAGAGCACCCCTGCCTTACCAGGTTATACCTCATTCCACACTTTCTGACCCCAAAATGAGGTCGGAAAGACTAAGGGTGGTGGAGTCTCTATCTTAATTAAGGACAAGCACACCTGCAAACTGATTTAATAGCATGATGCACTGGAATTACTCCAGGTGCAACTGACAGTTGGCAATTCATCCATCCAAGTTATAGCCAGCTATAGACCCCCTCCATGTCTCAGGACACACACTTCTCCTACCTGAAACTACTTGACTCCATCAAGGTATCCCCCCTAACACCCTGATCCTTGGTGACTTCAACTACTCCATAGACTGGAGGAACTATTCCTGCACTAACTGCCCAGTGGTACAGCTGTAGTGTTGTTATCTCACAGCAAGAGGTTCTCCGGTTCAATTCTCGGTTGGGGTGCCTTTTGTGTGGAATCTGCATGTCCTCCCTGCATTCATGTTGGTTTCCTCTGGGTGCTCCATTTTCTTCCCACATTATAAAGACATGTGTCTGGAGCATTTCTCCCCAGGCCTCTGCTAAAAAAATTGGCTTCATTCCAAATCAGACTTTCCCGGTAAACAAATGTTAAATAAACAAATAATGCACTCACCCAATGATTCCTTGACTTCATCACTTCTAATGCACTAGATCAGCTGGTCTCAGCCACCACAAGGGGAGATAACATACTGAACTTGGTTCTCACCAACATGGGTGACTGCTGCACGACTCCCATGGTATGCGCTTCCATAGTGAGATCAGATCATCGGTCTGTCTCATTCGAAGTTGCTATCCCACCCAACCTCTCTCCAACCATAACCAGGCTAAAAACCTCCCAAACCCTGACTACAACCTCCTAAGGGAGGATATCAGCAGCTTCACACCATAGCCCCCCTCAGATGATGCAGACAACTATGCTGAACAGTACTCCAGTACAGTATGCAAGCACCTGCACAACTGCATGGACTCAGCCATACCCAACAGAACTAAAACTTGCTCCTCAAGGAAACACAAACCTGTCTGGTGAACATCCTCTATCAACAGACTTTACAACAAAAGGAATATATTGTTGTCCAAGGGTAAAAGGGAACAAATTCCAAATCAGAAAATCTCCCTCCTCCGCCTTAACAAGTAAATTAGATCACTAGTGAAAACCTCCAAAGCCAATTATGAGTTGAAACTAGCCTCCAAAACAAAGGGAAACCACAAGGCCTTCTTCAGTTATGTCAGAAACCTCCATTGCAAAGCTCAAGTTTGTTCCAAACTAGTACTTAATGGTACCACTTACACTGATCCTGCTGACTTAGCCAACCTGCTAGCTGATAGGTTCAGCACAAAATACACCCCCTTATAGCCCTCCAAAGCCCAGTCGACATCCCCAATACTTGTCCCACATCTCACATCTCTGTAGATCAAGTGTTAAAGGCCCTATCCAAGGCAAAGAACACAGCCTCCATGGGACCTGATAGTATCCTAGGCTGTATTCTGCACCATCTCCAGCAAGAACTAGCTTTGCCATTGAGCACCCTATTCAACCACAGCCTAATTACAGGCTTCATTCCAGCAGAGTGTAGAACCACCATTGTCATCCCCTTGCACAAAAGTGGTGCCACTACTGACCCGTGAAACTATTTCCCCATTAGCTTGACAAGTCTGATCTGTAAAGCCATGGAGCATATTATTATGGATCTCATAAACAAGGACATCGGCAATCTCCAAGCACTCAACCCCATCCAATTCAGATTCATCAGGGGCAGATCTTGCACCAAGCTGATTTCTTTGAAGCTGTCACCAAGGCCCTGGATGAGGGAAAGTCAGTACATACAGCTTGTCTTGACCTGACCAAGGTCTTTGACACAATCCCCCACTCCGGCACCATCGAATAGCTAACACAACTTGGTGTTAATCCCTATCTAATCAGATGGGTGGCCAACTGGCTCCCAGATAGGACCCAAAAGGTCAAAATAGGCACCACCATGTCTGGCAGCAGACCATTCACTAGTAGTGTTCCCCAGAGATCTATCCTGGGACCCCTACTGTCTGTCATCTACTTCTCAGAGGTCCAGACAAAGACAATTGGCCTGTGGCTGACTAAGTTTGTAGATGACTGTAAGTTGGATGCTGTCATTGACTCCTCAAATGATGTTAACATACTGCAAGAGGGTCTCACAGCTACAAATAAGTTGGTGCCAAAGTCATGGCCTTAAGTTAAATGCAAAAAAATGTATTATTATACCATTCTGCAAAAACAAAGCGCCTGCTGATTACCACATCAACGGCAAGCCCCTAAGCATACAACCTGTGGTGAAAGATCTGGGTACTCAGGTTGACAGCAATCTCACATTCAACCATCATGTGGCGGCGGTAGTCAGTAAAGCCTTTTACTTGGTTCATCTCATAAGTAAAGGGATTGCATCCAGAAAAAAGCAGGTTATTACCTCTCTGTACTCCTCCCTTATGAGACCTATAATTGAGTATAATGCCCTGTTTGGTATGTACGTCTCCAAACAACTGCACCAACTGGAAAGGCCACAGAAATACCTCACAAAGAGAATCCATGGCCTCCAATACCTGTCCTGTGCGGACAGGCTTAAATCACTATCACTCTACTCCATATCATACAGATTGCTCAGAGGTGATCTGTGTCTCTCCTACAAGGCAATATCGGACCCAGCCCTACTAAAGATGCTCCATATCCGTAAGTCTAACTCCTTGTGCATTACCCGCTCAATAGGTCTAAATCTAACATGTGACATCAACAAAACCTGCTGTAGAGACAGGTTTGCCTCCCAGAGGCTGCCCTGTCTCTGGAATAGATTTCATATACATGTTAAAAAGAGTATCTCTCTGACCCTTGTCAAGCGCAACCTTGACAAATGGATTGGAAACAACAAATTTGTCCCAGGGTTCCTCCTTTGTCATTCATTACAACAGGTATACTGATAAAAAACCTCAGTAATACACTGTATGGCACTATATAGAACAAATTATCAGGACATAGCATTACACTGATAAGCACATTTTAAAACCATCCCTTATTAAGCATTCATTGAATTAACCAATATGTCAAAAGAATGCTGTATAAACCAAAAGCATCAGCAACTGAATTTACTTACATACATGTTAAAGGGGATAGGTTCATAGGTTCATAGGTAGGTACTAGGCTATCAGCCCAAGGGCCTAAGTAAGCCTAGCCAACAAGGTTCCCTGGCTTACGCCACCCAGGAAAGTTAATTTCCTGTGCCCCTTTCGAACAGAGCCACAGAAGTGATCTCCAGGGTGTATTTCCTATTTCCCAGCCACTCATCAAGATTTTTCTTGAAGAATGCTAATGACATACTTTGCTTGACATAGATGGGTAGCTTGTTCCAGAGTATAGGAAGTCTCTGGAACAGGAATCTATCCCTCTAGCATGTCCTGTTTATTGTGGTGACAAGGTTTAGGTCCCTAGACCATGTAGCTTGGAGGGATTGGGATTTCTTTAGGTGTAGCATGTAAAACAGCTCTGGGTTTAACATAGCTTTATATGTTAGGCAGAGATCTCCTCACAGTAGGTGATATGCTACAGAGTAAAGCTGGAGTTTTTTGAGACGGTCAGTGTAGGGCATTTGTTTGAGGGCAGTAATCCTCTTTGTGAGGTACTTCTGTGGCCTTTCCAGCTGCTGCAGATGTCTTGTGAGGTACATTCCAAAAAGGGTGTTGTACTCTATAATGGGTCTAATGACTGCCAAGTAGAGGGGAACAGTGACCTCTTTTTTTCCTGGATGAGAACCCTTTTGTGATGAGGTGTGACACATAGAAGGATTTCCTGACTACTATGGCGATGTGATTATCAAAGGAGAGACTACAGTCCACCTGGGCCCCGAGGTTTCTTATCACACATTTGGCATTAAGTAGACTACCATTTATGTGGTAGTTCATGGGTACAGCGTTTTTATCAAAGGTGATGACAATGCACTTTTTGGCATTGAGCTTGAGGCCATGCCTCTGACATCAGGCATCTGTCTCAGTGAGGCCCTTCTGTAGGATGTCCACATCATTTGGGGACTTGACTATGGCTCCTAGTTTGCAGTCATCTGCAAACTTCATTTGCCAGAGGACTTCTGTGTTAGCCTGTACTTCAGAGAAGTAGATACCAAACAAGAGAGATCCCAGGACTGAACCCTGTAGTACTGCACTTGTTACTGGTTTGAAGTCAGATTTGGAGTCTGCAACTTTTACAGTGTGGGTTCTGTCAGTGAGCCAGTTGGCAACCCATCTTGTGATATAGGGATTTATAGCTAGTTTAGTGAGTTTAGCTATAATTCCAGAATGGGGGATGGAGTCAAAAGCCTTGGCGAGGTCAAGATAGACTGTGTGAACCACCTTACCCTCATTTATGGCTTTGGTGACTGCCTCAAAGAAGTTGATCAGGTTCAGAAGGCATTATCTGCCTTTCACAAACCCAAACTGGGAGGGGACCAGAGTTTGGAGGTTAACAATGTATTTGTTTATGAGTTCCATGATACATTCCATGGCCTTGCAGACTAGGCTCATCAGGCTAATAGGGCAATAGTTCCCAGGATAGGTGGTGGCTCCCCCTTTGTGGAGTGGGATAACTGTTGCTGTGCACCATTCAGTGGGCACAAAGTCTGACATGAGACTATGATTGAACATGGTGCTTAGGTGGGGAGCCAGTTCTTTCTGACGTTTGTGTAAAATGTAGCCTGGGATGTTGTCCGGTCCCATGAATGCTATGTTTTTTTTTTTTTAGAGAGTGCAGCTTTTACCTGCATAGATGTGATTACAGGGACTCTGCATTCTTCCTGTATAGATATGGGCCCTTTAGGGAGAGAGAGGGGGATAAAGTTAGCACTGAACCTATCTGCCAGAATGTTGGCAATATCAGTTGGTTCTGAAATTTTCATGCCATTGTGCTGTAACTCAGAGCAGATCTGGGTGTTGCCATTGAGATTCTTGACATAGCTATTGAATGCTTTGTGGATGCCCTTAGAATCAGTGGCAATTTTGTTTTTGTGGCTAGCTTTGAGGGATCTTATAAGGGATCTCAGCTTCTTACTGAGGTTGACCAGGGAGCTCCTCCACTCATGGGATTTTACTTTCTTTTGCAACAGGTTCTTCCTTCTGTTGTAGAGTTTGTTTATGGCAGGGGACCACCAGATTGGCTTTCTTTTTTAGGAGGACAGCATCTTGGTTCTATTTGGGATAGCACGATCCATGAACTCATGTAAGTGCTTGTGTCTATATTACATATTCGAACGCTTAAATGTTCGAATCACTAAAGGTCGACCTTTAGTGATCGAATATTCAAAAGTTCGAATATGTAAAAAAATAATATTAAAAAAAAAAAAAGAAAAAGGAAAGGGTTTAAGTAGGGGGGCAAGCCACCCTGCACCCCCACACCCCCCGCTACTTAAATATACCAACTCCGAGATTGCACTTCAGTGCGCTACAGTGCAGAAATGGAAAATTTCCCATTCCCTACACTGTAGCATGATTTTAGAGTTGGTATATTTAAGTAGCGGGGGGGGTGTAGATGATATGAGGCCTGCGCACATTGCCCATCCTGGTGTTCACAGGAATATGCTAATTTGCCAGCCTACATTCACTCTGACATACCTAGCCCTCTGTACACCCACTCATGCCATTCTGTTCTATGATATTTTGTCTCCCTAGGTGTATGAATGTCCTCCATATGGTAGAATGACAGAGGACACATGGGTGTTGGCTGATCAGGAGAGGAAGTGTCCACCAGCCTCTATACCACCATGTGTAGGAATGAGTGGTACACGATATTAACACTGAGTGTGGAAGGAACCACACTATACATCAGTGTTGGAAGTATGTAAACAAGATGATACAAAGGGACAGGTCAGCTGAACATACTGTGACAAAGTGGTTCTCCATCAGAATCCACCTCACAGACAAGAAATATTTTCTGGCATTCTTGCATGGTGATGTTGACATCACAGGACAGGCACCAAATCTGCAGATATTGATACAGGATCTGAAACTTACTAAATGCCTCATTTCTCTCATTGAAGCCAACTAGGTGCATACCCAAACAGCATGGCATACTGCCTGTGTACCTATGTAACACTGCATCCTATAACTGCCTCAGTTTTTCATAAATACATCAGGAGTGCATAAAGGGCCACTGCCACAGGTCAATGGTTGTGGGACTGCAACTGTCTGCAGTATTCATATCATAGGGCACGTGAGCCATAATTATCATATGGCTTGTTACGTGTTTGCATCCCATACCTTTCAACCTCTTAACACAAAAAATTTGGAAAAAGCCAAAAGTAATAGGGCAACAAAGCCCCAAAATAGGTGCAAATTTTAAATATTCCTCTTATAAACTTAGAAAGTTGCTAGAATAAAATATTTTGTGTTACCATGAAGGATATGAAGCCTGAAACTCAAATGCCTATCATTATTTACTGAATTCAGTCTTCACTAATTTGCCAAAAAATTTCATAAAACCATAAATTTTATGAGGAACAGACCAAAAATAGGAGGCAAAAATCTGGACAGTTGAGAGTTCTGCTGCATCTAGAGCAGTATAAGGGGAGATGTTTGACACATAGGATAATTGTCATATGCAACGGCTTGCCAGCAACAGGCTGAGTGCAGAGCCCTGCCATGGCCTGATGTTGTTGGCAAGCCTTTGCATGTGACAATTATCCTATATGTCAAACATAGGATAATTGACACATAGGCTTTCCAACAACAACAGGCTGAGTGCAGAGCCCTGCCATGGCCTGATGATGATGATGATGATGACGATGATGATGATAATGATGATTCCAGCAAGCACACTGAGTCACAATCCTAGGACACAATATCTCCTCTGTCTCAATCTTAAGTAAACATACACCCATTATCCAGGACAATAATGTAGTGACCCTACATGGGCCCAACAAATTGCACATTATGGCATGTCTGTTACCCACTGGGTGGGTGGAGTCCACCTTCATAGATGTTGCTGACATCAATATTAGTAGCCCAACAAGAGTGGATGAGTGCACATACCCACCATATGGCAGGCTAAGTGACACAGTATCAACCAATATCTCAGCCAACCTGTAACTCTTGGCATCAACTAACAGTTGTGCAGGGCTGTAATCTGGTTACATGTTACTGCTGAACATGCTGAACTGGGGGTGGTTAGCATTGCATGTAGCCCATAGAAGACAGTAGAAGCTGGAATACTGCTTTATATGCCCCATAATGGGCCACATTGCTACAATGGCAGCCTCCATGAGAATGTTAGCTCGTGTAGCCATCATTGCCCTGCATCCCAGTATAGTCCATGGTTGCAGGAGTGTGTGTACCAATGTGTGACACATAAGATAACTACCACATAGTTTGCACCTGTCATGCTTGAGGTACCCCCACCTCAGGGAAATGAGAGAGTCACTCACAATACAGGCAAACTTGGGGAAGGCCACTTTATGCTTATGTACCATACAGCTCCTGTTTCTCCAGTTCTGCCACATTTGTCTCCAGAGAGGCATCTGGGACTGCATGGTCTTCCCAGGGTCTGTACATGATGCGAGGTCTCATAGTGCCTGTATCACAACTCTCTGCCACAGTTGCCCCATTGCACAGTCCATTATAAACATTCCACCCACACAACTGAGGAAATCATATTAGACACAGATGTGTCCACTCCCAATGACCCTTGTCACCACCTAGGGGAAACTTGTGGTTACACATACCCTTGTAATATAGACTGATATGTGTCCCCATGTCCTCAGAAATCTGTGCAAATAAAGATGATGGCAATGACCCATGCTAACCCCTGATTTGTGTGGTATAAGGGGAGATGTCTGATACTCTGTGTGACTTGATTATGTACTTTCCAACATAGCGAATACTATATGCATCATTTTGTGTTGTGTGATATCATACTGCTATTGTGTAGATATTAGGGCCACACAAGTGAACTAGATATTGCTTCTTTGTCTGCACTACTGTACATTGCACATCATGCCACTCAAAAGGTTGCAATGTATCTGCTGCCAGAGGTCTGCTTGTATTTGCCTAACTAAAGCGGGGGTGCTAAGGTCATTACTATGTGTTCTTCTAATGCACAGTTTGACAGTCTGAGGTATGCTGCCTTACCAGCCTTCAAGTGCTGTACCATGCTGTACAGCATATATTATGCCATGATCATTTGGCACACTGTAACAGGTGCATACTGCAGTGCCCCCAAGATGTATGCAGGAACTGCATGCCACAGGCCAAACATATGCTTAACCATGTTTCTAGCATACAAGTAGTTGATATTGTAGTGCTGTACAGCCATGATTTGTGGGTTCTGCATAGGTATCATCAACTGGTACTCCAGGGAGCAATGTGTATCACCTGCAAAACATTATGGGCAGAGGTTAAACACTGAGGTTGGGTTAGTTTACTGAACCTGTAACATATCTAGTTGTATATATAGGGATAGAATGATGTGCCTCTACCACCTTAAAAGGTGGCCCTGTAGGATGTCTGTGTGTAAAAGTGGTTATACGCATATCGTATGACATATCTGGAAAGCATAGGAACTGATGAGGTGAGGACCACATGAGTTATTAACTCCTATATGATTCACAATACCTAGCTGTTGATGGAATGGCAGCCCATCTTATTGATGTATCACTTCCTGTGGAGACTTGGTGGGACCTTTATTGCCACACGGATGGTATAGGTTCATAGGTGTTTACTAGTTTAAAGACCACAAGGGCTTTTTTTAAGCCAATCCATGCATCCCAAATCTCTGACAAGTTCTGGTACCCTTGATAAGTGTAAGTAGGGGCTTGGGTAATGAAACACTTACAAGCAAGTGCCTGGGAGATGAACCATTTAAAGGCTGCCTGTGTACATTAGAGACATAGGTGCCAAACCAGGGATGAATTTCTGGTGTGCCATCCAATTGTTCACATTACACTGGAATTGGGTTAGAGAGGCACTCTGCTTCACATGGATTGGGAGCCTTTTCCAGAGAAGGGGTAGTTTCTGAGATACATACGTGTCTCTCCAGCAAGTCATACTGATATCACAGGCAAGATTTAAGTCTTTGGAATGGATAATTCTAGTGATGTTTGTTTTGCAGATATGCTGGAGCTCCATCAAAGTATGGTATGACAATGCCTTGTATGCCATATATAGATCTCCACTCAACAGTCTATAGGAGACAGAATACAGGAATAGAGCCTTGAGGCAGTCTACTTAGGACATGTTACTTATGCCCTGTATTCTTTTATTGAGGAACATCTGTAGATGTTCCAATTGTTGGCTATGCCTGGTTAGGTACATTCCAAAGGGGGCATTGTACAGTGAAACAATGATGTCCTTGGACCTAGATGCCATACCTTTGTTTATAAGTTGCATAACATATAATCTGTGGCTCCCAGCACTTTGGAGAGTTAGGAATATAAGAGAAGTCATACATTGTGTTGTGTCTCTTCCCTGATACTTTGGGAAAACAAATGTACTCATCTCCATTTGGAAGTAATGTTTCAAAGAATGTTCTGAGTATTCTATACACTGCTACTTGCCAAATATTTAGTGGATCCCCAATTTTTCTCTAAAAAGTCTATGTAGCCAGTATGGTAGGTGCTACTCATACTATAGTGGTCACATGTATAGAAAGTCCATGCATTCTCCACGTACCACTCTGTGGGCCATATGTATCTACCGGTGACCATATAATGTCTCTATCTGCACACAGTCATTCCTGGTCCTTTAACTCTGTTAGCTGGTGCAATGTAATCCTGTATGTGCATCCTTTTCTGCTGTGAGCACAGAAGTATGTATGACAATGCATAGTATATGCTGCATCATGAAAGAAGCTGCCAATACCAACATTTTATTTGGAGATACACAATGTTTTGGTGTGTTCTTTGCCTCCACAACCTGCATATCAACTATAAATCCAAACTTGCTTTTCAAAATCCTCATTTGAAAGTTATTATGCACTCCTTAGAATGTACTTCCTCATGTACATGTCATTATACCATAATTTTCATAGCCATTCTTTGAACCTCTTGTCCCATTGCATGACAGTGTAACTTGGTTTTATGAATCACTACTTTGATAACATGTTCTTCATTTTGTTGTAAGGTCATATTGTGTTCTTCTGCTAATGTCTTTATTAGTTAAGCAAGTGACAAAAGTGTGTTTCTTTCTTTCTTTCTTTCTTTCTTTCTTTCTTTCTTTCTTTTTTTCTATAACTTATTTATACTATTTTCAATAGATATATTTGGGACATTGTTGATGCTGTCCAAATTTGATTACATAAGCATTTAATTTATTGCATCAGATTTCATTAGCAAAGTTTAGAAAGGATGATATATTTATGACTGACTTTGATTTTACACTTAATCTAGAGATTGTAGTATTGTGAACTGTTTTAATTATTGATAATATTAGTGGGGAGCAATCTTATATTTGTCAGTATAATATCTAAGATGCTACCATACCTAGTTTGTAATATTTGTTCCAATTTATTTTGATTGCTATAGTCAATGAAAATTTATGCATATCTATTTGATACTGAGTAGTTTATTCAGTCAATGTTTGGTTTGTTAACCCTCCCAATAAAGAATGCATTTTCATTTATGGGCAGGAGTATAGTAAAGATATCCCACACATCAGGCTCCTATTATACTATATTCTGTACCATTGGTATTAATTACGGCATGAGTAATTCCTTTTCCTGAGTTGTTATTTAAATTTCTGTTTTTTCATTTAAAATGACTAAGATACCAACACCTATCCCAGTAGCTTATTAATAACTAAAAGGAGATATATCCTGATACTTTGTGGAGAGTGACCATTGCTGTATGTTCTGTACTAGTTTGAACCTCACCACATAAATACACTTTTTATTCATTTTCTCAGACTGTTTTATCATACCTTCTGTTGGATAATGAGTCAAGAACAGACTGGCTGACATTAGGCAAATCTTTTCAAATGGTAATATCATTGTCCTTAATAAATCTGCAGGGCTAGCACTGAACAAAGCAAATAATATTCACTGAATATTATTCTTTCCTAAACAGCACTTCTTCTGAACAGTATCTCCTTTCTTAAGGCTTAATTTGCTATGCTTTCTTTTGTAACATTCACCCCATGTTTCCAGTGCAGGGATGGAGCTTACAGCCTTCTTATTTTTATTCCTTGGGATAGAATGTGCTACATTCTGACTATCTAAAGTAGTAACAGGTAATTGACACTGTGCTTCCTTAATAAAGCACTGTCCCTAATCAGTGTTGCTAATTACAATGAGAAAATATAACATTTTACACAATGGACTATTGCCATCACCCTACAAATCTCCATCATATTGCAGAGCGCATTGCAGTGCATTGTGAGAACCTAAAATAAACACCAGCAATGGCTGCATATCCCTTCTGGCCTAAACTCAGATTCCTTTCTAAAAGACATTGATCAGGGCAGGAACTGGCCAGCTGATGGGGATGAAATAGCGGCTGCCACAGTATAGCCTCAGTATATAACAGGTCTGGTTGAGGAAAACACAGTGCCATACAGAAAGTTGAATCATCTTCAAAATACTGTAAAAGTGGGACTTAACCCTTTAGTTTCATGATCATAGTACAAGCAATAGTGCACCATTTCTAGGAGACAGAAGATGGCCAATTAGCATTAACCATGCCACTCGGCTACCACATAATCCCAGACCAGGGGAGCAATTTCTGAATCACTTAGCATTATAAGGCTGTGGAAACCTTCAAAGTGAATCTGAATCTTATGGAAAGATAACAGAAAATACTGCAGACAAGAGGTTTAAACTAGTCTTTCATCCAAAGCATTCACATAAACCTCTCTTTCATAAACAGGTAAAGCATCTCTTTGAAAGTATCTGTCAGTGCAATGTTCCTATAATCTGGAGAAGATTGTCCATTTGGTAGATGCAGAAGAGGATAAGTCAAAGCGTTCATGTCTTTAACTGGTAAAAGAGCAAAACTAACAGCATCAAAAATACTGGAAGTAAAGAAAGCAAGTGTACTGCAGCGGTTTAAAATCAAGTGCTTAAAAATCAAATCATGGCCACATCAACATGTTCCTTTATTGTGAAACAGAAGTCTCTAAAGGTGTGAGCATTATGCTCACCTCTAAGTGACAGCAAACTAAACTTACAAGTCTTATTCAGAAGCACCTGGAAGGATCAGCTATTTCCACTAACTGCAGTATTAATTATGGGGAAAAACTAAATCTGTAAAAAGATTAGAATCCTTTTAATTCTTGCAACATCCCTGTTTCACAAGTCTCGTAACACAGTTACATTTGCTGTGGTTGAACCAGAATCTGTTCCTTTGAGTATTACATTGACACTAATCTTTCAAGAGTTGTTAGCTTAATTTATGCTATAAAGAAGTCAAAATTGCCAGCGGTGTTAACTTAGACCTGAATATTCCTTACGAGTGGTGGCCCTACATTCCTTATAAAAACATCAGCTTACTGCAAGTAACGACACATAGCATGACAACATATTACTTAGCATTTGACTGATATCCATTCACTTCAATGGCTTCCCTTAAGTGAACTTGCACTAGCTTTTAAACTTCTTGTCATTACTGCCCCAATTAGCTAGTAGATTTAAAACCAAAAGCATGGCATATACCCTAAAATTACAAGGTTAGGGTACCTTCTTGCTTGAAAAATCTCTCCACCTTCTAAAATGTTTTAACAGATTTCCTCAGTTTTCAGCTGAAACTCAGGCCAGCATATTTTACTACTATCATCATCATCTTCTTTCGGCTGTTCCCATTAGGGGTCGCCACAGAGGATCATCTGTTTCCATTTCTTTCTGTCCTCTGCATCTTGCTCTGTCAAACCAACCACCTGCATGTCCTCTCTCACCACATCAATAAACCTTATCTTAGGCCTTCCTCTTTTCCTGTTACCTGGCAGCTTCATCCTTAGCATCTTTTTCCCAATATACTCTGCATCCCTCCTCAGCACATGTCCAAACCAACGTAATCTTGCCTCTCTGGCTTTGTCGCCAAACCTTCCAACCTGGGCTGACCCTCTAATATACTGATTCTTAATCCTGTCCATCCTCGTCACACCCAGTGCAAATCTTAACATCTTTAACTCTGCCACATCCAACTCTAACTCCTGCCTTTTTGTCAGTGCCACTGTCTTCAACCCATATAACATAGCTGGTCTCACTACCCTCTTGTAGACCTTCCCTTTCACTCTTACTGGTACTCGTCTATCACAAATCACTCCTGACACTCTTCTACACCCACTCTATCCTGCCTTCACCTCTCTTCCACATTCACCATTACTCTGAACTATTGACCCCAAGTATTTAAACTCATCCACCTTCGCCACCTCTACTCCTTGCATCCTCACCATTGCTCTATCCTTCCTCTCATTCACACACATATATTCTGTCTTAGTACTGCTGACCTTCATTCCTCTTTTCTCTAGAGCATATCTCCATCTCTCCAGGGTCTGCTCCACCTGTCCCCTACTCTCACTACAGATCACAATGTCATCTGCAAACATCAATTATTCTGATCTCTACATTTTTTTACTTATTGTGAAGCCTATTATATTTTCTATACTGCTCTACCTTATATTCTGTCATATGACATTTAGTTTTTGTATTTTACATGTTATCAGTACTGCCATAATTCTGATTAAAATACAACTGTAAAAGTTATTTTAAAATATAATTGAAGTCACTCTTTAGTTCTGTTTACTATGTCTGTTGTTATATTTTGCATTTGATATGTCATTTCCTAAACTTTGCATTTATGGTGCTTTGCATGTCTATTGCATGGATCAGGTTTAATAATAGTTTTCTAACCATTTATTTTTAATGCATCAGTCAACCAATTGATCAATCAATCAACTGATTAATCAGTCTCCCTTCTAAATGACTTCTCTAGCTTTCAGGGAATTGATTGCAAACTTCTACAATATTAAATCTGTTGTACATATTCCAAATACATGAACTTGTCTACTTTAAAGAAGTGGGGAAGGGAAGTAGAAAAGAGACAACCCAATATTTGTAGACTAGTAATCCCAGGATGCAAAAAACTCCCTTACCAGCCTCAGTCAGAAGCTGAGATGCCTCATAAAATCCCCCAAAGCTAGTTACGAAAATAAAATTGCCAAAGATTCCAAAGACAACCACAAGGCATTCTATAACTATGTCAAGAATCTAAATGGCAATGCTCAGATCTGCTCTGAGCTACAACAGAATGGCATTAAATATACAGATCCCAAGGATATTGCCAATATCCTGACAGATCGATTCAGTGTCAACTTCACCCCCTCTCACCCCCTAAATGGCCCATCTCAATACTGGAAGATTGCCAAATTCCGGTAATAACAGCCACACAGGTAAAAAATGCACTCTCCAAAGCTAAGAATACAGCATCCATGGGACCAGATGACATCCCGGGCTGTGTACTACATGAACTACAAAATTAACTGGCACCTCACCTAAGTGTCATGTTTAATCATGCCCTCACCTCAGGCTTCATGCCCACTGAGTGGCGTACAGCTACAGTTATCCCACTCCACAAGGGGGGATCCACCTTGGATCCCGGGAACTACCGCCCCATCAGTCTGATGAGCCTGATCTGCAAGGCCATGGAACGTATTATCATGGAACTTATAAACAAAGACATTGGCAACCTTAAAACACTGGACCCCACCCAGTTTGGGTTCGTGAAGGGCCAATCTTGTCTCCTGAACCTTATTGACTTCTTCGAATCAGTCTCCAGAGCCATAGACGAGGGTAAGGCAGTCCACACAGCCTATCTGGACCTCACCAAGGCCTTTGACACTATCCCCCACTCTGGAATCATAGATAAACTTACTAAGCCGGGCATTAATCCCTACGTCACTCGATGGATTGCCAACTGGCTTACTGACAGAACCCACACTGTAGAAGTAGCTGACTCCAAATCCAGCTCCAAACAAGTGACAAGTGGAGTACCTCAGGGTTCAGTACTGGGACCTCTCTTGTTTGGCATCTACTTCTCTGAAGTACAGGCCAACACTAAGGGACTCTGGCTAACAAAGTTCACAGATGACTGCAAACTAGTAGCCATTATTGAATCCCCAAATGATGTGGATACTCTACAAAAGGGTCTTACAGAAAGAGATGCTTGGTGCCAGAGCCATGGGCTCAAGCTCAATGCCAAGAAATGTATAGTTATCCCCTCTGGGAAAAAAACATATACCCGTGAATTATCACATAGGTAGCAGTACACTAAACACTGAAAGTGTGATAAGAGACTTAGGGACACAGGTGGACAGTGGTCTCACCTTCAATAACCACATCGCCACAACAGTCAGGAAATCCTTCTATGTGGCACACCTCATCACTAAGGGCTTTTCATCCAGAAAAAAGGAGGTAATTGTCCCACTGTACTCATCCCTCATTAGACCCATTATAGAATGCAATGCCCCATTTGGTATGTACCTCTCAAGACATTTGCAACAACTGGAAAGGCCGCAGAAATACCTCACTAAAAGAATCACAGGCCTAAAGCAGATGCCCTATGCTGACCACCTTAAAAAACTCCAGCTATACTCTGTCACATATCATCTACTCCGAGGCGATCTCTGCTTAACATACAAGGTCATGTCAAACCCAGAGCTGTTGGACATGCTACACTTAAATAAATCCCAATCCCTCAGAGCCACACACTCCAGGGTTCTAAATCTTGTCATCACAATAAACAAAACATGCTGGAGGGATAGGTTCCTGACCCAGAGACACCCCAGACTCTGGAATAGACTACCCATACATGTCAAGCAGATCGCCTCTTTGGCCCTCTTCAAAAGGAACCTTGATGATTGGATGGGAGAAAGGAAATTCACCCCGGGGATCACGTCAGTCACCCTGCTGGACAGGGGTCCAGGGAAGTAAATAGTGTGGAAAGAAATAGCCAGGGAATTGTTATGGATAGGCTTGTATAGGCCCTAGGGCTGATAGCCTAGTACCAACCTATGAACCTATGAACCTATGAACAACATAAAATCTGTATCTAGGCTTCTGTATAATAACATTCATTTATTAATGTAAGCTTGCCTCTGTTTACCTTGACATGATCTCTCTTCCAGTTCTGCCAGATAAGTCAATAATCTCTTTATATCACACCTAGCTAGAATATTCTTTGAATTGCAGTCTCAAGTGACCTCTTTTTTACTATCTTGAATTTTCAAAGCTAACAGCTGTTTATCCTACTTGGGTAACTCTTTACTTAGTGCATAACCCCCAATAATACAGAATCTTATTTACCAATAACTTCACACTAAAACATAGATAACTATCTGATGCAGATCCTGTTCTACATGTATGCAATTGATTGCATTCCTAGGAGATATGTATCTAATTATGAGGCCGATTATCTTAACACCACCAGCAACTCACAGATACAACAGGAAATACGTTTAACAACTCAGCAGGTGTATAGCAGTACCAATGTAAGTACCAACAAACAATAATTCAAAATTTCTTAGTTTTGGTAGCATATCATGACATTATTAATTATTACAATTAATACATCAGAAACAAAGCATATGAGATTTGGGAGACATAAATTGAAAGGTGAATATTTAATACAACACACAGTGAAACTGCAGACTCATTTAACGCCCTGGTTGTATGGGTAGATCCAGCTCTGAGTTTTTCGAATCACATCAACCAATTATTTAATAATAGTTATAGAAGTATAGGTTGTATAAGAAGATTTATAAAGTCTAGGAAATCAGAAATGATGAGTCGTTGTTTTAATTTTAATGATGGAGTCATTGTTTGTTAGTTACAATAGACCCACATTTCAGTATGGAATAACAATATGGAAATTACATTAAATTAGTTTAGATGTTTTTTAAGAACAGCCTGGACACTTAGTATGGAACAAGTGTTTTGGTATATTGAGCTAGCCGGGCAGTTATGTCAGTGCTTGAAATATCTGCATGTATGTATGCCTATGCCGTTTTCTTTCCATAGCTCAGTAGTGCAATGAAAATGTAACAGTTTACTCTAAACCAGCCTCACCTTACCTATCATTGTAGCTCTTTTTGTTCAAATTGTATTTTGCAGTTCATAGTTATTGAATCTTTCTTTGCGCTATTATCAGATCTTACTCTCAATTCCACCTTAATTTGATGAGACATATTATTTTTACCTAAATATAAGTATTTAACCATTCCACCGGGTTGTGTAAATGCTTATCTTGAAGAAATACTCCATATCTTATCATAACTTTCTCCCACATTATTAGCTGGTTTCATCTGACAAGCTGATGCCAATATCTTAACAGCCTATTTTACGCTCCTAGTGACAAACCATATATTCTGTTCTAACATTCCCAAATTTATTTCCTGTGAGCGTCTATTCTTGTAGCCAGTCCCAGAAAGTCCGATCCTAAACCACAAAATGAACTACATTAGTAAGTTATTCACATTGAAAGATGTAAAGGGTCTATTAAATCCAGTTTGCCAAAAGTAATAAATATCTTTGTTACTATCTTTCCTCTTTTTATTGACACATTTTCCTTCCCAATGGATTTATAATCAATAGATATTTGGACTAAGTATATCTTCAGTTGTATACCTTGAAAATATATTTATTTGTCTGTTATACCTAGCATACCTCAGTCATGTGGTAGAAGCATTTTCTTCCAGGTATTTCTTGGCATTGTGCCTTACCACATGAAATTTAAGACCTAGTGTGTGGTTATAGTTAAAATTCCCTGGGAAATTATTGAAGAAAAGCTTGGACCACATAAAGAATCCATACAAACAACACATTTGTGGTGTCCTCACTATTTTGCCTTGCTCCAACATTCATAGCTGCATATCAAATCAAACTGCTTCAGTTTTTGGGATAACATCCCATAAGGATCTGTCTTTGATTCTTCCACTGTATTCTTACTCTGTATTCCTAAATATTTCAGTTTAAAATGCCCTAGAATCAGAAAGCGTATTGCCGCTGAAGGTCAGTGGGGTAATACTTAACAAGAATGCTATGGGTTTGTGCAGGATTTATTTTATATACATGGATGGTTATACTTTAAATCATCAACTGAACATAACTTCGACTTGCATAACAGTGAGTCGACAACAGAGAACGTTTAAAACAGCAAAGTCCGGGAACTGTGAATTTTTCCTCCAGGAAACTAACTACTTGGCCACCACTGACGAAATCAGAGCACTAAACAAATTAGACCCACCAAAGAGGGGGGCAAAGCCCCCCACATATATCCCTTGCCTAAATATACCAATTCTGAGATTGGACTACAGTGGAGAAAAGGGCAAAGGTCACCATGGTGGCCAAATGGTTGGTTTCCCGGAGGCAATCTTACCATTCTGAGAGTTCGCTGTTTTAAACTTTCATTGTTGTCTTGTCGATGTTATGGCCATTCAATGATTTCAACAGGAACCACTGATATAATACCAAATTACTGAATCTTCATTAAAAGTATATCTAAATTTTTCTGAGTGTCTGACAGACTAAAGAAAACATTAACAGTGTCAAATGATATCCTTAACATCTTAAAGACAATATCAACACTGTCAACGGATACATTTAACATCATATTTAATGCTTTATCTCCTCAGCTGTGCTTCTGTACCTTTGACTGTGTATTCCAGTATGCTAAAGGTTTCAGATAGATTGCAACTAATAAGGGAGTAAAAGGACACTCCTGATGGTTGCCTACTATTAGAAAAAAATGTGGTAAATAATTGTGTCTGCTTGAATGCTGGCATATATTCTGTGGCACATTAATACAGTTTATCTTCTACAGCACTGAAAGCACAAAAGTCTACTTTATTCACTCAGATGCCTTTTCAACATCCATAATATCATCAGTGGCCCACCATATTTAAGAACCAATAACAATAATGTCTTTATTATATTTTCCTACTTCCACAAATTCAAACTAGTCCCCATGAATAAGCAACAGGGATACTTTACCTAGCCACTTCATTAAAAGGGACAAATGTATACTTATGGTTTATCACAGATATGGATCTGCAAGTTAATGTCAGTGTAACACTTTTACATTCCTTTAAATGATATGAGTCTGCAGTATTTATTTCAGATAACATCTTATCTGCAATGTCTAGCCATGACTACAGCAATCGCTCCCACTATTTTACCCTGATATCAGTGCAATGCCACCCCTACTCAGTTGCATGATCACTTAATACAAGACTTATTTCATCCAGGGTAAAGGGACTGGTCAAGGCATATGCCTTTTCCTGAGTTAAGTCTGGTAACCAAATCTGTTTAAGAATAAAAAGCTGATACTCAACACAGACTACATATAATGCGATTTCCAGAATATTACTTTTTGGTAATATGCTCTAAAAATCTCTTAAATTTCCTGTGGTGACCTTGTTAATTTACCTCCCTCTTCCTTTATATTAAAGACACTTTGTCATCTTGGAAAAAATGTAATATTAAGCAAACAATTATGTGAGTGAAAAGCGCAGATTCGCATAATAGAACCTGTCATACAAGGGGCAGTAAGAGTGTTACTAGTAAGAGAAAGAGAGCAAGTGATATGGCTAAATGAGAAGCGATAACATTTGGCTGAGGACAGGAGGTGGACCTTTAGTTGAGCCCTAAATTTTAGATAAGAATAGATGTCTGTTATTTGCGGGGGAATATTTTCCCAGAGTTTTGGACCTATTATAGAGAAGCAGTGATCTATATAATGGTGTTTGGTTTGGGGGCTTGCAGTGTGGACTTTGATTGGTTGCATTTTCTTGAGTCTGTAAGAGGAAGGTTGCCTAAATAGTCTTGCTGCTGTGGGAGGGAAGGTCTAGTTGACTAGAGTTTAAATAATTGAAATCCTAGAAGAAGGTAAATCATCTACTGAACAATGAGCTATTTTGCTTTTTTCACTGTTTTATTGTGGTTTTCATTTTTAGGAGCTAGAGTAATAAATCTACAAATGTTATTGGGAGTTTTTGATGCTAAGACTATGAGCAGGTGAATGTATTCAAATTGGAAGAGTAGAATAGCTTTTCTTATGATGCTATGGAGGTTTTAGAAAGAAAGGGGGTATTATATTGGCTCACACTAGGAGAGATAACTTTTTCCTTGTGCAACTGAGGTGCAGGGAGAAGATAAGGGAGTATCAGGGCAAGTGCCAACATATTTAAAAGAAACAATGTTTTCTGTTTATTGTCAAAATCATAGTTTTGATTTTGGTGATTTGAAAAGAAAACTGTTGTTGAATATCCAATGGATTTGGACAAGGAAATTTGCATGTGGGTGTGCCTGGAGTTTGGATACTAAGTTGTTTGTATGAAATAACACCATGCCATCTTTGTTAACAAGGAGGGGGAGATGAGGTAGGTCAAGGAGAATTTTATTTGTAAAGATGGATAATCGTAAAATAGATGTATGGAACTCATTTTTGTAGGCTGACTGATAGGAAAATTGAGGTATGAATTTTGACAGAGAAGTAGTGATTGGTCAAGTAATTTTGAAGCCAAGGTAGGGAATCATGACTTGTGCCTATTTGTAGCAGGTGATGGAGGAGAATGCTGTGGTCAGTGAGGCAGATGCTTTTGTTAGGTCAGTAAGCTGGCCTGTGTCAGTACATAGCAGTATTTCATATGTCGTGGTCAATAAATTTGAGTGTGCTACAACCTGAGCAGAACCTGTGTATTTTATGGGAGACAATGTTGTAGGTAGTGATTTATTAGGTGAGGTGAACATAGTTATTTTTTAAGCAGATTGCCCAGAGTAAGGTACATAGAGATTAGCCTTAAATGGGAGGTTTTAGTGGGGTTATATTGCTTTAGGGCTGGGCTGTGGCTGACCAAGTTCGCAGATGACTGCAAACTGGGCGCCATAATCGACTCTCCAGCCGACACAAGCATCCTCCAAAAGGGCCTCATAGAAACAGACAACTGGTGCCAGAGCCATGGCCTCAAGCTAAATGCCAAAAAGTGTATAGTCATCCCCTTTGGCAAAAACAAAGTGCCCACAAATTACCACATAGGTGGTAATCCATTAAGTACAGAAGAAGTAATTAGAGACCTGGGGGCCCAAGTTGATAGCAGTCTCTCATTTAACAACCATGTGGCCAAAGTGGTTAGAAAAACATTTTATATAGCCCACCTAATCATGAAGGGATTCACATATAGATCAGGGGAGGTCATCGTGCCTCTTTACTCATCCCTCATCAGGCCCATAATTGAGTACAATGCCCCTTTTGGGATGTACCTTACCAGACACCTGCTGCAACTGGAAAGACCCCAAAAGTACCTCACCAAGAGAATCAAAGGGCTCAAACAGATGCCATATGCTGCCCGGTTAAAGAAACTCCAGCTCTACTCAGTGGCGTACTGCCTGTTCAGGGGCGATCTGTGCCTGACGTATAAAGCCATGTCCAACCCGGAATTAATGGACATGCTGCACCTCAGAAAATCTAAATCCCATCGAGCTACACACTCGAGAGACTTGAACCTCAGCACTGAAATAAATAGGACATGCTGGAGGGACAGATTCATAACCCAGAGGCTCCCTTCACTCTGGAATAAAATCCCAGTCCAGGTTAGGCAGAGTCCCTCATTGACTATCTTCAAGAGGAATCTTGATAAGTGGATGGGAGATCATAGGTTTAACCCGGGTATCACTTCTGTGTCACTGTTAGACAGAGGCACAGTATACTAACCTCGAAAAAGGGCATAGCAAAATTAATTTAAAATGGGTGGCAAAAGCCAAACACATTCTGGCTAGGCTTATAAATGCCCTAGGGCAGATAGCCTAGTATGAACCTATGAACCTATGAACCTATGATAATGGCTATATTCCAGATATTTAGCATGATATTTTTTTTTGTTTGAAGATATGTTTCAAGGTGGTTGTGAGGTAGGTCATGTATGTGAATCAGGGATACAGGCCATCTGTGCCTGATGGAGTGTCAGTTTTTATTTATTGCAGAAGAGATTCTAAGTCTCTTGTTTTATCTTGTTTAATGTAAACTGGAGGAATGAGAGAGGCACTTTGGGGGAATGAGGGATATTCAGAGTGTTTGATAGGGTAAAGAGGTTGGAGAACTCAAACAAGAAGCTGGGAGGAGAAAGTGTAGGAGTTGCTTTTCATGGGTTATTTTGAATATCCCTTCCTGTGAATCCATTTATTTTTTTTCCAGAACTGTTTTGGTGGTTTGGATAAGGATATTTAAAATGTTTTCATAAGCTGTTTTTGTGTCAATGTATAGCTTGTTTTGAGAGGTTTCTGAGTTGCATCTGTTTTTGCCTATTGATAAAGGAGGGGGTCAAGCTATCACCTGACATAAATCATCTCTAAGTTTGAAAAGTATTTCAGTGCAAGAGTTAGCTACGTATTTCTGTTTGGTTTGTAGAGTTCGAAAAATATAGGGAAGAATCATACCCCACAACCTCTTAGCACAAGAAATCTGGACAAAGCCTACAAAAATAGAGGCCAAAAATAGGGGCAGGTTTTAAATATTGCTATTATAAGCTTTCAGAGTTACCAGAATAACATGATTTGCATTAGTATGCATTTTCTAAAGGTATGAAGTCTGAAACTTAAATGTATATAATTATTTAGTTACTTCATTCCTTATTGTTTTGCCATAAAACCAAAAACATTGTGAAGAACAGACCAAAACTATGAGTCAAAAATCTGGATATTCTGCAAAAATCTGGACAGTTGAGAGATATGGGAAGAATATGTTTTGGAGGGATCTGAGTGTATTAGTGAGAATTTCCATGGCAAAGTTAGGGGTGTTTAGGTTTAATATGAAAGACCAGTTTGTGATGGAGAAGGATTATTTAAGTTTTTTGATGTCTGAGTATCAGGCCTAAATTAGATTAATTTAGGATTTTGTTTTGTGGGAGTAGGTATGTGAAACTTATTGTGCAATGGTCACTTATAGCAGAATGGTAGATAAGAATCTTTGAGATTAAACTGGGGTTGTCAGTGATGATTAAATCTAGATGGAGATGATTGTTAGTGATGAGGTTTGGTCATGTGCACTGTTGTAGTAATTGGTTAAGGGTGATGCAGAACAGAACTTCATTGATGTCAGCGTGGATGGAGAGACACATATGTAAGGTGAAGTTGCCCAAAACAATCTGGCTACTTTTTTTTTTTAGTAGTTTGGATCTTGAATTAGGAATTGAAATTTGCCAAGTATCGAAAAGCATATAGCAGAGGCTATTTTAGTAGCTGGATGTTTAAATGAGTTTTGTAGAATAGGAATATTTCACCACCATTATTTGAGCAGGGTCTAGTATTTAGAAATTAATAATAATGTGGGGAAAAATGGTGTGATTGTGTATTGTCTTTCTATGTTTTATCCATGACTTGGTAACAGTTACTGTGTGTGTGTGTGTGTGTGTGTGTGTGTGTGTGTGTGTGTGTGTGTGTGTGTGTGTGTGTGGGTGGGGGTGGGGTTGTGCAGTTCAAGAGTTCAAGGACATAGTCGACCAGGTCTAGTTTGTTACAAAGGTCTTGTGCATTTATTAATAGACAAGATAGTTTTAACCGGCTAAATTGCTTTCAATATTGCTTCAGATGAGTACAGTAAAAACAATGGGTATGAGTATGTACAGTCGTTTAGGAAGTACTTTTATGGCATTTTTGAGTAAGGAGGATCATGCATTGACCTATATAGATAGATCATATGTGTTTTTATAGATCCATAGGTTCATATTAGACTGTTGATCCAGTGGACCAATTGTAGTATAGCTAACGATCCCACCCATTTACCAAGATATGAATTAATACCAGAACCCAACCTAGTTGTAGGGCCTTTCCATAAAGGCTATAGAGGGGCTACATCCAGGGTGTACTTATGATTGCCCACCTAGTCATCCAGATTATTCTTAAAAAAGGGTCATGGAGCTAATCTGATTAACATCTAAAGGTAGTCTATTCAATAAAAGAGGTATTTTCTATGAAAAATATCTATCCTACCAACGAGTCCTGTTTATGTTTCTGTGGAAGTTTAGGTCTCTTGAGTGGATTTTTATTAGTTCTTTGGATATGTGTAGTAGGTTACAAAGAAACATCTCAGTCAGGGCTGTGAAGGGAAGGCAGAGATCTCCTCTCAATAAGCCTTCATCAGATTACACTAATACATTCAGTTAACTGCTTTTATATACTCATAAACAATCAGTGAAAACAATCATTGTACATAGAAATGTTTGCTGATCTCATTTTAATACAAGTGAGATCATGTCATTTAAACCAAATTTACTGGCCTCCAACACCACTTGCCAGTATAATTCACATACCGCCCTGGGTCCTTTGGCACAACCTCTAATATAAAAACTGAAATTCAGCCTCAGGACTTTGTGTGTTTGTACATTTGTTTCACATTTTATCGAATATCATAGGTGTGCTCATAAATTCTCTGTTCTTTCCTCTTGCCAATGTAAAAGCATTACATTTTTACATAACCCAACATAAATAATCCCTTTTGTGTTACAATTTGCTTATTTCTGGCAGGTAAAGTAATGGTATCCCCAGTAATCAAATAAGAACAATAATTACAAGCACCACATTTAAATACACCAGCTTTTTGTTTGTACCTGCTAACCTTGAATTTTCCTATAAATATGTTTTATTTCACCCTGGAAAATGTGATTTAAGTCAGAAACTTTAGAAAAGTTAATCCACTCTTTGTCAAAATTCTTTTGATCACACCAGCTTGTCCATCATATGTGGTAATGATACCTGATCTGATTCATTATTTAACCCATCTACTTTCTTGTTTGTGACTTGTTGAGTTGCAACATCTTCAACATCACTGACTTCTTTGGAAACTCTATCAATGAGCTCTTGCCTCTATTCAGGAACATGTTTCTCAGGTTTTACTCAGTTTTAGATATGTTAACATCAAGGTATTTCAATTCATCAGTGCATAGAGTGGGGGGCACAGTGTTGCCCCATAGCACACCTTTGTTTGTAAGGTGCTCTTAAATGCCAATTCTATTATTGTTCATGTTGACACCATTTCCTTTAAAAATAATTCTAAGTTTTCTTCTGATAAAAAATAATTTAATATCAATTAAAGTTTTGTCAATAGTTCAAAATTTCTGGTTTTGTAGTTTTGAATTGTAAGTAACAGGTTTCCTGTGCATAAGTCTCAGACCGCGCCTTAAAGGGTGGAAATGCAGCATTCAGAAATGTCATTATTAGGTTCTCTGAAGTGATTAATGTCATAATTTCTACTTAAGTCCACTGTAAATAGTAAATGTGAGTAATGTCCTTGTTTATACATTCTACAGTTTCTTGCAACTTCTTTATTTCTACCTCATTATTTAATATGAGCCCTCATTTTATCATTGGTGTTGTTTTTGCTAGCAAAATCATAAACAACCTCAATAGCTGGTAGGAGGGAGATAACAGAAAGCACTTTAAGGTGGTCAGGGTAACTCAAGGAAGATATGACCTTGATTTTTTGTTTTGTGTTAATTAAAGAGTGCAGTCTCTTGAGCTGGTCATATGTTTAGTCAAGTACATAGCAAAGGGGATATAATGTTCTGTTATTTGTCTGATATGGGAGAATTGGAGGGGGGCAATTACTTCCATGGATTTAGAAGATATGTCCCTGTTGATTAGTCTGGCTACATAAAAGGATTTCCTAGTAACAGTGGTCATATGTGGTCAAAGGACAGTTCATTGTCAATGAAATGCCCAAACCCTATTGACTGAGTCAATTTTAGGGAGATGCCACCTATGTGATAAGAGCAGGAGTGTCTGGGTCCACCAAAAGATGCAATGCCACATTTTTTAGCATTTATTTTGAGACCATGATCTAAGCACTATTTGAAGGCATGTATGTATGTCATCTGGTGCATTTATGACAGCTCTGAGATTGCAGTCATCAATATATTTCATCAGCCACAGGCATTTGGTGTGTGTCTTAACTTCAGAGAAGTAGGCATCAAAGAGGAGTGGTCCCAGTAACGATTTCTAGGGGCCACCACTGGTAACCACTCTCTTAGTTGAGAATATGCCTGCATCAGTTTTCTATCTACCAGGTAACATAGGGGGTTACATTTAAATGGATCAACTGGTCAATAATGCCCAGATATGGAATGGTGTCAGAGATTTTGGACAAATTCAGCCATGCTAACTGATCAGATTTACCAGAGTCTAATTCCTTAGTGACTTGTTTAAAAAAAGTCAACCAGATTCAAGAGACAGGATCTGCCTTTAGCAAACCCATATTGGTTCAGGATCAGGCTTTGAAGAATGCCTACATCATTGTTCTTGAGGTCCTGACAAGGGTCAGTGGTGGGTCCTTTGTTGTGGAGAAGGATGATTACAGTTGTTCTCCACACCTATAGCATGAATTTAGTAGAGACACTGAATTTCAATACATCTAATAAGGAGCAATGAATAGCACTTTCAAGAAGACAACCTGATACATTGTCAGGACCCATGTAGATATTGTATTGTTTTTAGCCTTGGAGCAAGAACTTAGGAGGTAGGTGTAGAACTTATCAGTAAAATCTGCACAGTGTGAAGCAAAGACATCTAGGTAAAGGTTTTTGAATTTCATCAAGTCATAAGTTAGCTGAAGTAGATTTGTCTTAGATTCGTTTCTGAAGATGGAGGGTTTCTGACACAACTCAGGTATCACACCTAGACTAAGTGTTACTGCACAGTGGTTAGATATGATGATTAATTTGGTAACTGTGAACATAGAGGGGCAATATTTGTGAGAACCAGGTTTAATATTTTGACCCCCTTGATGGGATTTGATCTAGCTTCTCCAAGGAGTTGACATTAATGAAATCCAGGAATCTCTGTGCATACGTGTTTGTGGTGGTGTAGCTTCCTAATTAATGGAATGATAGTTGAAGTCACCCAAGAGGATAGTGTTAGATTCTATGATGAGGGATGTCCGTTTGTTACAATAAGCCACATGGTCTGCCGGTGTCATAAAGGTGATATGGTAGTCGGCTACTATGGGGTACTAGGTTTTGTTATAGTAAGAATAATGTGGAGAAGCTCTAGGTGATTGTCCTGAATTACAAGTCTGGAGGCAAAATGATTTCTTAGAAATGCAGATATGCCCCCCAAAAGCTACAACATCCACTTCAGCATTGGATCTGAAGAAGTGTTAGCATTAAAACCTAGTACTGAAGGAGTGCTTTCACTATTCTGAAAACATTTGATTAACTACACATATATCAATATTTTCAAAGGTTAGGAATGTCTATAAGGAGTACAACTTTTTGTTTTGGCTTCTAGTTTTTAGCAGTGTTACTTTTATATGATTTCATTTGGAGTTGGCTATGTGGGTAATTTGAGGAGAATGACCTTGTCTGAAAAAGGCTCTATAGGGAAAGCAGAAGTATTAGCCAATATACAGAAGCCATGAGAAGATAGATGCAGGCTGTTCTAGAAAAGCAGCTGAGGATGTCAACCATCTCATCCCAAGCTGATATGCATATTGGATCCCTTTAGAACAATAACAGTAGTTAAGCCAACAATTAAAGTTAATTAACTTTTTTTGCATTGGTGCATCATTCTTGCAGATAGCAGGATACTGCTCAGTCCTAGTTTACCTCCTTTTCCTATATTCATATTCAGAGACCTCCATCGTGTCCTTGTTCATATGATCCAAGGATGTGAATCCCAGGTCACTGACTCCCACATATACGGCAGTCAGGTCACATTTGCACTCGGAGTGAAGGGACTTGAGGGCTTTAGAAATGTTACATATCCTTGCACCTGAAAGGTATCTAATCATTATCCTGTCTTTGAGCAGCCTGGTGAATTGGTGTGTCATCTAGAACCAGGATGTTGCCAGAAGAACTAGCTTAGTCTTCCTGCCCTATGGATTTCTAGTTATATGACCTCTGTTAGTGTCTGTATTTCCTATAGTGTTGGATATGAGGTGTTGATGCTGTGTGTGTGTGTGTGTGTGTGTGTGTGTGTGTGTGTGTGTGTGTGTGTGTGTGTGTGTGTGTTTATATATATATATATATATATATATATATATATATATATATATATATATATATATATATATATATATATATATATAGGTTCATAGGTAGGTACTAGGCTATTGGCCCTAGGGCCTATACAAGCCTAGCCAAAAAGGTACCCTGGCTTTCGCCACTCACCAAAATTATTTTCCTGTGCCCCTGTCAAGCAGAACCACAGAAGTGATCCCCGGGGTGAATTCCATATTACCCATCCAATCATATAGGTTCATAGGTAGGTTCATATAGGTAGGTCATATAGGTTTATATATATATATATATGACTGAGGTGGTGGTGCTGTGGTAGCGTTGTCGCCTCATAGCAAGATGTTGTCCCGTTCGATTCTCAGCTAGAGCATCTTCTGTGTGGAGGCATACGTGAATGGGGCATGCCTTCGATGAAGGTTGTGCGTCAGGCTGGTAACCCAGTACATAAAAAGCCACTACCAATCATTAGCAGACCGGAGTTCCGCTGTGGTGACCCCTAACCGGGAAAAGCTGAAAGACACAAACAATGTATATATATATATATATATATATATATATATATATATATATATATATATATATATACATACGCACACATACACAAAAACATACATATACACTGTGTCACAAAATCATTCATTGAACATAATTTGCACTATGTTTGGTTTAGACTCTAAATGTAACCCAAAATTATGTATTTATTTGTTTTGTTAACTGGGTTGGTGGGCTGCTCCAAGGACTGTTTTCAGGCACAGCTCTGGCTCTGGTGGTAATTACAGACAATTACATACGCAAAGACAAATGCTACAGGAATTCAGATGAAATAACCTTGTCACACAGAGAAGTAAAATAAAGCATTGAAAAGTTTTCATTCAGTTGCATTAATTCAAAATTTATATTCCATCATAGAAACCATAACTGATATCCCACAAGACTGACTGCTAGGATATAATTAATATGCAGAGACAGGTAATTATAGGGAGGGAGAGCTTGGAGGTGTCAAATTATAGCTACAAAAAGCTAAGCAAACTACACATTAAGGTAATACATACGATTATTGATTTAGACTCATCTACTAACCACATTTAAAATTAGTTTCAACAACAGCAATACAACTGAGTTGTGCAGATGAAATATAGATAAAATGAAATTCTGCTCTGTCTATAAAACTTTTTGACAGGAAATATTTGTTACAATAGCATTCAGCTCCTAAAAGGTCATACAATGAGGCACACTTGCTCTTTTATGTAACTCTGCTATCGTGCATTGAAGCAGGATCATTTGTAATCTACTTTTAGCTGTTTTACAAATTTTTGTACTTTTTGGGAGTTTATTATTTTTATTTTTTTATTTTTCATTTGTTAATCAGGCAGGCTGATCTGAAAAACATTTTGGGGTATGATGTGTGCCCATAAGAGCAGAGTTTACAATAACATTAGTGCATGTACGACAGTAATGTTATATACAATTATATACTGATAAATAATGGTTACAATTAAGTTATACAGATAGTTCACTAAAGACAAAATATATGCTGTTAAAACAGGTATTACAGATATATAAACAAAATCTGAGACTTGAGGGAGGCAATAGTACTATTTACTGTCTATGAGTTTTCTGAGTTACTGAGTTCCAAGAGGCAGGGGCTACTTTGGAAATGGCATTTTGCCATATGCATTGACTAGAGGATGTTTGTGTACAGTAATGGTGCATTCCATAGTGCAGTGACTCTGATAATTGATGTCCTTGCACAGGGGTTTGTGAGTTAGAGGTGGGTAGTATCTGTAGAGTAGCACTTTAGAGGTCATGCAGTTTAGCAAGTGTTGTTCTTCCTGTTGTTGATAGGAATTTCACCTTCTCTAGGATTTTACAGAGGTATTTTGATGGAGTAGTAAGTGTAATAAACCTACAGACTTTATTTATTGGTATTTTGTAGATCAAGTATTTTTTGTAGAATTTAGACCAACTTTTGTTAGGCACTAATCAATTTTGTGTAGAAGTATTCGGATGGTAATCGCTCTTCCACTTTCTGTGTGTAGAAGTTTAGACTATTTGTAAGCTATAGATAGCTTAGTGAGAACATTCTGTGCTTATATGATCTACATGTGCTATAATTGTTAGTTGTTGCTCAAATAATATGGTTAAATATTTAGTGGTTCACAGCTGGTGCTGGTTCACCTTGTGGGTCTTTAATAATTAAAGTGGTGGCATTTGTAAGCTTCTGATGTGTGCCAAATGTCAGTCAAGACGTCCTGCTACTGTTTATTGTCATGTCCATTTTAGTCTGCCAGTTCTACACTAAGCTAAAGTCACGTTGTAGATTTTATTGGAGTTTACAGAGAAATATGAACTATCCAGAACTATATAATCCACATAAAAAATAAGGTTTAAGGAAAGGAATTCATAAGGCAGGTTGTTAATGAAAACCGAGATTAAAGGGCAGTGTAGTATAGACTCACTTGGGGCATGTATATGTGGCATTATCAGAATTACTATTATCCATTTAAACTGTAATTTCTCTTCTGTAGATATGAGAACTGTTACAAGGTATAGTTAACAATGCTGACATTGTGTACATTTTTAAGTAGAAGTGAATGACTTACTGTTTAAAAGCATGTTTTAAAGCTACAAAAAGTGTACTTGTGAGCTGTTCTTTTTCGTAGCTTCATTGGTGTGGTTAATCACTTTGTAGGCAGAAATCAAACCATGCTGTTTTTTTATTGCAGGTCATATTTTCTAATATATGTTGTCAACTGGTCTTATAGTAATTTCTCCAGGATTTGGACAGAGTTTTTGGATAGATGGATGTCTGCAATCAGATAGTTGCTTGGTGTACATTGTTTAGTGATGAGAAGAATTCTTCCATAGTTCCTTCTGTAGGATTTATGTCCTTATGTTAGTGTCAAATGAAATATATGACATAGTGGTTTGCTATGTGTTTTGTGGCAAGTTTAATACATTTAGGATGTAGGTGTGTGACTTTTGAGGATTCTTTTAATGTGTATTCTTCTGTCATGTGTTTGGTTATTATGTGCCAAAAATAAAAAGGAATAGTTCCAAAAGGTGAAATAATGACATATGTCTGTTTTCTGCATCTGGAATGTTATGTGAATTAAAGCAATTATGTAAATGCTTGGGGGCTGAAAAGATTTATGGCTGAAATTCAGAAAACAGTTACATTTCAGTAGGCAAATCTGCACAATGAGTGGCATGTGCAGAGTGTGTGCAACTCAGATACATGTGTACCACTAGGAGTAAATGTGAGTGGCTCGTCTGAGTGGCCGTGTGCAGAGTGTGTGCGACTCAGATACATGCATACAACTAGGAGTAAATGTGAGTGGCTCGTCTGAGTGGTCATGTGCAGAGTGTGTACGACTCAGATGCATGCATACCACTAGGAGTAAATGTGAGTGGCTCATCTGAGTGGTCATGTGCTGAGTGTGTGCGACTGAGATACATGCATACCACTAGGAGTAAATGTGAGTAGCTCATCTGAGTGGAAAATTACTGCTTATTGAGTGAACTCTACCACAGTCAGGGCATATTTGTTATACATCTATATCAACTAGTGATACAAAGGGCTTATATTCTTTCGTAATACGATGGCTCAAGGTAGAGTGGATCAAGATAACCTATTGTCGAGGTTTAAATAGCATCATCAGAATAATGAATGTTCACTCTCTTTGAGAAAAAAGTCTGTAGTAGCAGCTAAGATTGAGGCTTACTATGAGATTACAACAACTCAGCAAAAGAAAATGTGTGACATACAAATTCTACAGATGCATTCAAAAGTAGCCTGCAAAAGTTCTGCTTCTGTTAGGAATCAGTGCAGGCACAAATTACTGATATAGATAAAGAGTAGAAGAGACAATTGTAAAAACACAATTATTTGGAAAATCATTCTCATGCATGAATGTGATTGGAAAGGTTATTAAAAAGGTGGTGCGTATTTCTTCTTACCTGAAGCTATCTGTTGATCAACATCAAAAAGGCTGTCAAATGCAGAGCTCTTATTATTTATTTTTGAACATGTCTGTTATTAAAGAAGTGGTACATATTCCTTCTTATCTGAAGACATCTGTTGTAATACATAGAGTAGGGAAAAAAGGACAAAATGCTTAGACAGAAAAGCAAGTCACCAGGCATGTACTAATGACCATGACTACACGAACGAGACTGATCAACAACTGGTCTGGTGTGACAGCAACAATCTAGCACTGAATGTCAGCAAGACAAAGGAGGTGATTGTTGATTTCAGAAGATCTCAAGTACCACACAAACCTCTAGTGATGAAAGGGATGACAGAGGAAAGGGTCAAGAGTACAAAGTTCTTGGGTCTTCATCTCACGGAGAACTTATCCTGGTCAGGCCATGTATCCAGCACAGTCAAAAAAGCTCAGCAATGCTTGCACTTTCTAAGGAAATTTCGGAAGGCAAAATTACCAAGTGCCATACTTCAGACCTTTTATAGGGACACCACTGAAAGTGTCCTGACCAACAGCACTGCAGTCTGGTATGGGAGCTGTAATAATCAGAATCGGAAGTCTCTCAAGAGAGTTGGAAGGCCAGCAGAAAGAATCATTGGCACCTCCCTTACTCCACTGGAAGATCTACACAAATGCATAGATAGGGCCAAAAAGATTTCCAGTGATCCAACACATCCTGCTAATCATCTGAAAACTCACCTATCCTCTGGCAGGGGATACAGAAGCCTGCACTGTAAGACCACCAGACTAAAAAACACTTTCTTTCCGCTCTCCGTTAGACTGTTGAACTCTTGGAAAAAATGAACCATGACATCTGTTACATAACTAGCCTATCAAGGGGCTTATTTTATGGATGTGCAATAACTAAGTGCAATACTAAGGTGGCTTACCTACACACTGAAGGACTCTAAAGTGCAATATACAAACTGTGCAATAATATAGGTCTAATCATAGATATGCTGCTATTGTTTCAATTTTACTTTGACAATATTACCTTCATATTGTTCCTTGTCTTCCTTGTTTCCTGTTCTGGGATGGGTGTGGGTCACTGCTGTCCTACTTTACTTACAAATTGCTACTTATTAAATTTCTACTGTGATATTTTAATTTTTCTTTATCTATATGTGTAACCGTTTTCTGCACTGAGAATGAAGCATTGTAATTTCGTTCTGCTACACTGCTGTGTAGTTCTGAATGACAATAAAGGTTTCTTTGACTTGACAAGTTCAGAATGTACTAGAGGTTGGCTGTTGAGAAATAACAGACAACATGGTTGAATTCTCTTGGAGAAGAGGCATAGTTGGCTCTTGTAGTGCCTGGTATGGTGCTGCTCCCTAATCTAGCTCCCTTTCACTCTTAATGTGACAGCCAAGATTTAAATAAATAAAGATCCATTGATATGGTGCTGCTTTTGGTCTCTAGGCAAGAGCACAAAAAATAAAAGGAAGGAATTTTAGATATGATGCTCTCTGATATTAGAAGAGCACTGGGTCCTAACATACAACATATGCATCTCATGTTATCTACATAGATTCATAGATTAGATTAGTACTAAGCTAACTGCACTTGCAAGCCATTGTAAGCTTAGCTAATTATCCCTTGTGAGACTCAAACCCTGCACCTTGTGTTTGTAAGGCAAACACCTTAACCATTAGGCCACCCTCCCAACCCTCCTTTACATGAGAGTTAAACAAAACAAAGTCTATTTGAACAAGACACAAATGGAGAAATACAGGAGATAGACTAACCAGAGGTATAGAAGGAGTCATGCTGATACACGAATTGACTCAAAAACCTCTCCAAATAAATCCAGTAAGGGGGAGCTGAAAAACTTGGTCAGAAATGTTTGCTGGTTCTTTTAACACCACTGATGAACATTGTTGGTCTCCTAGGTGGCTAGATGGACTGGACAAAAGTATGAAAGAGATCTGAATCTTCTGCTTAACTATGGAATATTCTTACAATTGCTGCAGCTCTAATGTGGAATGCATTCCAATGGGACCTTAAAGTGACTTTACATTGGAATAGATTGTATCATGCGAGGAAATGAATGTATGTTGCGCTAAATGTGTCAGCCAAAACACAGTCCATTTTTGAGTGTATATATATATATATATATATATATATATATATATATATATATATATATATATATATATATATATATATATATATTAAGGCCTGAAGTAATAGCCATACAGGTAAGGCATATGAACATATGAAGGTACTAAGGCATAGTATAGGCATGTTATATATTGTTTTGTACAACAGTGTAATTATTGTTTTCAATTGCATGTTATTAGCTTGTGAATTGTTTTATAGTGTTAGCACTGAGTTAGTTAATAGTTGGATTGAGGAAGCAGCTAATTCCATAGGTTGTAAATCGTTTAGACTGCAGGTACTCACTGAGGCTTGAGGGAGGAAGGAACAGCAGAAGTGTGCACCTTTCACTGCAAATAGTCTTCAGGGTCACCTAGCTGTACATTGACATTATGGTATCCAAGGAGTTTCCTAGCACAGGGGGTTTCTCTAGGTACCATACAACTGAGCATGGTTTTCAGACAAATAAGGTTAATGAGTCACACTAGATAAGGTTGAAGTCTTTCATTGGTTCATGTGCCTGACCTGAAAAAAAAGTTGTTTCTTTTTCGCTCTTTGTGCACTTAAAGAGATGAGCCTGAGTGAGTGTATATCTGGCTGTAGGAAGGTTTCTACAATAAACTATGCATTTTTATGCTTTTTACTTAAAGATTTGAGGGAGTAGGGGGATTCATCAGGGGTCAGGCACTGGGCACTAGATGAGTCAGCTATGGCTTTGAATACACATAAGTTGAAGAAGTGCAGCTGAAAAGGTTAGGACATAGCTTGTTAAAATTAAAGAAGCTGTCATACAAGGAAACACTCTGGTACCTGTGGGCAGCAATGTACATGCATGGTTCAGCTTATGGCTCCAGGGACACATTTATAATTCCATATACCATATAATGAAATTGGAGTCATTGTAATGTATAGTTTAATACCAGTGTTTACACAGATGCTGGACTGTCATGTTTCACAACGTAAGTAGCCATGATCAAACAATGTCATATATTATATATATTGGGGCAATCCTGCTATCAGTCACGTAAATGAGCTTCTTACTATTCTGCAACATCTGGCACACCCAAAAACAGGTGTGACCATGAATTGTCTGCTGTTCTTGTCTGAGATTTCTCACCTATTGAGAAATGGCAACTGAAGGAGATGGCAGTGCTACTTTTAGTGCACAAAGGTGGTGTGCTAAGGAAACTAAGCTTTACCTCCACCTACTACATCAGGACTATAACCAGAGTCTCCTACAGGAGGGTATGAAGGTTCTTGGAATAAGGTTGAGGCTTGGAATAGTTTGGCTAGGTAGTGACTTCTGCCACTGAGCTCTCTCTCATGGCAGAATGGTGTCACCACCACCACTGTAGTGATAGTGACTTAAAAAGGCATCATCTTGATCTCCTGGGCTAATGCAAGGCTGTGGTTAGGGCTCACCTATCACCCAAGTATTGTAAATCACCATTGTCTTACCCCCATATGCAATCTGCCAGTGTATGCCATCACTGTATAAAACATTCTCACCTTTTTCTCTCCAGAGCTCCTGAAGTTAATGCAGAGAATGCACAGCTGCACAAGAAGAGGACAGAGTCTCTTAGAGAGCTCCAGGGTGAGTACACCTCTTGCATACAATAGAAGTATCAAAGTTAACAATTCTGTGCTAAGTACAATAATTCAGAGATAGCATTATGAATGGTTGATGCTATTTATGTGTGTGGATTCATACTAATGCAATATGTTATCAACACCCCCCCCCCTTCTGGGTAGACTATTACATCATTGTTTGTTTGCTGCGCTGTTAGTAATAGCCACAACATTTGATGTGAAAATATGTATAAGCTGCATTGAAGTTCTCTTACACATCCACTATGGCTTGTTTAATTGCATTACTGTATTATTTATTAATCTTTTGTTGACCAGATTAGTAACCTCTTTTCAGGGGAGATCCAAGGTGCTATTTAAACTACTAGGGGAGATTTGGCCAGTGCATTTCCCCTACTCCTTTCATTAGGTGCCGTGAGATCTTTTACATTCACCTAAGCTAACACCAACTCAGGCAGATGGGCCTCAGTTTAACATCTCATTTGAAGAGTAACACACTCAGAAGTACAGGACCCCTTTTACTCTGCACAGCAGTACCAGCAATCCAGCTCTCTGGCGTGGGAATAGAACCCACAGCCTTTTAAACCAACAGTGGGTATGCTTCCTGTTGCAACACTGACTCTGCTAATATTGTAGGTTTAACTGCAGCCTTTGCAGCTTTCCTCAGCTAGTACAAGTGGCTCAGCATATTGAGGTTTTGACTTCTCTGCTGATGGCTTTGGGTTTAACCTTGATGGTCTGTTGTGCAATTGCTAACAATTACATGTGGGTGTTTGTTGTCATTTTTGAGTAATATACCTGCAACATTATCGTGTAACCACTTACATAAGCTGCATGCTTTCTTTATTCATATACTTGCTTCTCACAAACCATTATTGTGTGTTTGACTGAAGGCTTCCTTGTGTTGTGCAACAAGATTAACATGTTACTACATTGTCTTTTAGTTTGCATGTTGTGGTGGCTGTGGGTTCAAATCCCCCATGGGTTGTATAATATGGCAATGTTACTTTAATAGCCTCACTCAGGTGTTCCCTACCCTTTTGTGTCTATGTCCACCCCAGTTTGTTGTCCAGTCCTCAATATAACAAAATAAAAATAACATAAAATTAACAAAAACAAACACAAAGTAGATGTACCACCAGGTTCAGCTTTATTTTTTTTGTCAGCACCTCCCATGTCAGTCTTGTTTGTCTTCCATGTTTGTCTCTTTGCTTGTCAGACCCTGCTACCTACCCTAACCCACTTACCTTCCTCTTACTTCCATTACTACATTCCCCAACTTAATGTGTGTGTGTGTGTGTGTGTGTGTGTGTGTGTGTGTGTGTGTGTGTGTGTGTGTGTGTGTGTGTGTGTGTGTGT